>NC_056725.1:919943679-919948679 GCF_019279795.1 Protopterus annectens | reverse complement strand
TGAAAAGGTACTTGATTGTATTTAGGGAAATAGTTCATCCTGGTTTTAAGCAAGAACAGAGAAGGTATTAGCTAGGAAGTCTTTCAGAGTGGTTTTGAAATATGGGATGGAGGTTATCAACCTGATGAATACAGGTACAGAGTTCCAGGCCTCAGCAACCTTGTACGAGTACAGACAATGCCAGCAGATTTGCTAGGTCTGTAGACAGGAGATTTTGGTCACTGGATCACAATGACTGACTGGGAACATAGTTGTGTAAAATGTTTTTTAGTGCTGGGCAGGCAGATAGACGCTCGATAATTTTATAGGTGGTAAGACGTTGTGTATGTTAGTTGATGTGACAGTTCTAACTAATTTAGGCTTTTTAGTGCTATACAGTGGTGGGGTCTGAAAAGGCTATGTGTTGCAAATTTAGTAACTTTGTGATAACATTGGTTCAAGTTTTAATTTTTACGAAGCCTGGAGGTTAGTAAGGATGGGAGTGCCATATAGAAGAGTGGGGAGGATATATGTAGTGACAAGTGTAGTTTTAGTTGTGTCAATGAGAAAGTTTTTGGCTCTGTAAAGCATCCCTAGTTTTTGATGAGTTTTTCTTATGCAATTTTGTATATGCAGGTTGGATGTAAGATTACCATCCACTATAAACCCCTAATAGTTTGCTATGAGAAGTGACTTCAGTGGTATTATCAAGAAAGCGGAGTTTAAATTTTGTTTTTTTCACGAGAGAGTGATTTGGGGGAAAAAAGTAATAGTTTGGTCTTTTTTGGGTTGAGCATGTGTTGTGAATAACAAAGTCATGTTTCAGTGGCTGTTAAAGCCTCCTGAGTAATTTTTTGGAGGTGTACCATGTCGTCAGATGTGAAAATGAGAGTGGAATTATCTGTGTATTGTAGTAGGGTGGTCTGTTGTGTGGAAGTATAGAGAGTGTTAGTGAAAATGTTAAAGAGGAGGGGGACCAAGGACAGAGCCTTGTGGTACACTAGTGGTGACTAGGAGGTAAGGAGAGATCATGGAGTACCATTTTACTGATTGATACCTATTGGACAGGTAGCTTTTGAACCCCAGAAGAGTGGCTTGAGAGAGGCCTAGTGAGGACATTTGAAGTAGAAGTTTGCTGTGAATAACAGTGCCAAAGGCTTTAGACAAGTCTAGAAATAACGAAAAGACATGTGCCATTACGTCTAGCCTTCACAGTATCTGTATAGGTTAGAAGGGTAGTGTTAGTACTATGGGAAGGACAGAAGCCATGCTATGTAGGGGACAGGAGTTCTCCCTGCAGGAGGTAGTCTAGCAATGATTTTTGAATACATTTTTCAATTATATTTAGGGGAGATAAGATTGCTATAGGTCTAAAGTTATTAGTGTTTGCTGAATTTCCTCCTTTGTGCAGAGGGTTAATGTGTGACTTTTTCCATAGAGAGGGAGCGTGGGATTCCTGGATGGACCTATTTATAAGGATTGAGAGAGGATAGGCAATGCTATTGGCTGCTGTTTTAATATACTCACTTTGAAGGTCATAAACTGAAGCAAAGCATGGTTTGAGTTTGTTTAAGAGTAGTTTTATATAGGATGTGGGCACAGGTTTGAAGGTAAAAATATATGTGGTAATATGTGGCTGTTGGGCAGGGAAGGGATTAGATGTTGAGGAATTCTTAGTTAGAGATGCTATATTATCTATAAAATAAGAGTTAAACTGTATTGCAGCTTTGAGTGGTGAATTATTAAGAGAGGGGTTTGGGTTGAATTTTTGGCCGGGATGAATGATTTCTTTAATGGATGTGTAATTTTTTAGGGTTGTATTTAGCGTTATTCTGAAAGTTATTATAGTATAGTTTTTTGTCTTTATTTATTTGCTTCTTATTATGATTGAGAAATATTCTAAAGTTTTCAAGATGCTGAGGTTTTTTATATTTTTGCAATTTTTTCCATGCTTTTTTTCTCTATCCTGCATTAGCATTTTACTCTTTCTGGATGGACACATTACATTATTTGTTTTTAGTCTCTTCCTTCTAGGAGGTGCAAGGCTATTTAGGATATTTAAGAAAGTTGTATTGAATTAAATTACAGCATCATCTAAGGCAAGGATTTTTAGGAAATTAACAGATAGTGTAGTTACGAACATTTCTGGGTTAAACTTGGAAAGGTTATATGTTGTTTTATAAATATGCTTTTTAACTGGATGTGTGAGATGTCTGGTATCACTGAGAGAGTCTGACATTATACCTGTGGTGGAATATTTGCTGGGGTATAATACTAGGATCCAGCCCAACAGAGAATTTGATGTCTTGCTATAATGTGTGGGGCTATTTCTTAGTTGTTTGAAACCATATAAGTTAATACTAGATGTAGGGGAGTTAGAGTATGTCCAACCAATTGACATTCCCATCACCTAGCAATATTATTTCTTGTGGAAATGGTATGCATCGCTGTATAGCTGTATTGTCCAAGGAGGGATATAAAGGACAGTAATACATATTTGTTTATAATTGCTTTTTTTGAGGAAATCAACAAGAAGCTCTGCTGAACTGAATTTTTATGTTGGTTTGCTGTAAGCATAGGTGCTAGAACCATAAGGCGAGGGAGAGGGGGAGCCCCTCCCCCACTTTTACAGCTGCAAGACAATCTTCACTAATTACCTGGCAAATGGCCATGAGGCTTCAACAATTTAAAAAAATAAAAAAAAGACTCCACGGTGGCAGCTTCTTTAAGGACCCATGCGTGCATTGCATGCCAACACGAAAGTCCACTCCTTACTTAGTATTTTGGGTACAGAGTTATGCTGCCTCCCTGAGTGTTTATGCTGATCATTGCTGTTAGGTAAAGAGAGTTTTGGTTTTGTTGTTGTAACTTGTTGCCCGAGTGTTATCTTGTATCCAAAATCATCATATTTTGTCGTTGCCCATTTCAGTACAGACAGTTTTCTGCTCCCGAGTGTTTTGCTGATTCTGCTCTGCTCCCGAGTATTTTGCTGGTTGGAGTATTAAGAATTCAGGTTAATTTAAATTGATTTTATATGAGTGTTTCCATTGCTGAGTTTGGAACATGGTTGCATAGCTTTATTTCTTTTACAGGGCAACCAACAGTGTTATGGCACTTTTTTGATTAGAAAGTTGCAGCATTTAAATAATGTAGTTGTGAAGTTGAATGTTTTTGTTGCACTGTCACATGGTACACTATGTTATTTGCATTGTAGATATTGTTACTTGTCAAGACAAATTAGAAAACTTGGATAGAAAGGGTAATGGTGATACCACTTACCACTTACATATCTGGCAGCATGCCCCCTACAAATAAAGCATATATATGCAGATAATGATGCAGACCAGACTTTCATCTGTGTTCATTATGTTTTAAGGGTAATTACAGTTCTGTTTTGTTAGCATTTGAAATTAAAAATCTGAGAACTACTATTTTTGTCTGATAATAGTGCAGTAAAAAATGGTACAATAAGGCAGTAAGGATCGAAGATAACAATGGTTTTAAAGACTGAGTATATTGTCATATATGCTTAGCAGAAACATTTTAGTAGCTGCATCAAACTGGATTGTTTTGTGGTTGGAGAAATGTCCTTTTTGTACAGGTATTGCACTATAAATTATTTTAATCTGGAGGTCTTGCATCTCATAGTGTGCTGTTCAGTAGTTTTAGAATGAAACCAGTAAACTTGTGCACTGTTGTGATACAATCCATATTTCTGTTTTTGAAATGCAATGATGTCACTTATAACACTTACTGGATACCCCTTCCTTTTGGTTTCATTGTGAAGCCTTGAAAACTATGTGTTTGCTTACTAATGTAATTAGAGTAATGCTTGTTTTGGGTTTAGTAGCTCAGAATGTCACTGTAGTACAGTGTGCTTCCACAATTTCACTTGAGTTGGATTGATTCCATAGGAATGAATCTGCTGTGGTAAATTGGCTGTCAGTAAATCATTGTGCTTTATGTTTCACTTAGGCAGAATGTAGAACATGTAGAACCAAGGTGACTGGAAGCTTCTTGGTCTTCTGAATTATGGACACATGTAGTTGGTCTGTTTTGTGTGTGTACTTGTTTTGTACTTGATTGTAAGAAATGCTTGGGCAGCTTTGTTATTTATTTATTTATTTTATTTTTTACATTAGGTCACTAGGAAGGAGCAAGCAGATGTTTCAGGCTGGAACAGTTGACACGTATAGTTATGAAAGATGCTACTTTTCAGAAAGCTTTATTGTAATGTAATTACAGTAGTTTACTTTTTGTTTTTTTATTATATTTTTTAAGGAGTACAACCAAGTCTTTTGAAATTTGTTCAGTAGGCACAGTTCTGTTTCTGTGTCTCTCTCTCTCCTTTTTTGTCTCTCCTCCTTTCTCTAAAAGACTAAAGGTTGGAAAAGCCTCAGTGTTGATATATTAAAATTAGAATGCATATTACATACCATCTGGAGAGAACATTAAACTGGGTGTTCTGCTGTCATAGTATTTGATATAGTAGCCAGTGAATAATGAGCAAAAATAGCAACAATTTCAGGCAGAGAAACCCAAATAGATTTGTCTGTTGTGGGTGAATGAGTGAAAGACTATTTCTGGCAATTGGGTTTCCCTCTGTTATATTACGGTAAATCAAGGAACCTAAAATTACAAATCCATAAATAGCTCCATTTGTGTTAGGGTAGTGGCTCTGACAGGTACTTGCATGTTATAAATTCAGAAATATTACATTATGCACTGTTAGCAATGGTGCAGATTGTGTTTCAGGGAAAATATTTTTTTATAAAAATTATTTAACAGGTGTTGCATTTCTTCAATAAACGGCTGATTTGTTTATTTTAATCTGTATGATTGCCTTGCTGCTTTGACATTGCTAATTCTCAAGACTGGATTACACTGGGAGTTATGTCCTACTGGGAACAGTGTACAGAAGCAGGTTAATGCAGCAAATATGTGGAGAAATTATGTATTTTATTCAGTTTGATCTTTTTGACTGACTAGGGAGAGGAAACTGTGCGTCAGAAGTAAACTGC
>NC_056725.1:919826179-919933679 GCF_019279795.1 Protopterus annectens | reverse complement strand
ATATAACATCTGTTTTAGGATTATTCCTTGTCCTGTCATAGGACTTTGATTTCCTTTGTATTATGCACAATTAGATACTGGGCACACATGTATAAAGCAACAAAGAACTTGGCTAGATGAGCACTATTAAAAAGGCATCTCTGTTGACAGATCAGTATCAAGCTGCCTTTGAAACACTGCATTAAACACACAATAACAACACGCAGTGATTAATATTATTTTGCTAGATCAAATGCACATGTTTTGATAGAAGCCTGAACTGCTCCATGCTTCCCACTACCTACTACAATGTTCAAATATAAAGCATAATAATGCATTCCTGGACTAATAACAGCAACAGTTACATGATGGAATGACCATCATCAAAGTCAGATACAACATCAGGAGAAAATAATAGCCCCCAGGCAGAAAGTTCAACTCAATATTTAATAGTGTGTGTAAAATGCCCCAGTTAACTGGGGGTTAGAAAGAGTAATGCAGGCTCAAACCCAGAACATTGGGTGCACGTAGCAAGAGCCTCAATTCCCTACCCACCACCACTTGTGAAACGTGTTCAGATTTTTGCCGCATATTTTTGTTCTGTTCCTCATAAAATCTGTGGTTTTCTGGATTTTGAATTCACTAAATAAAGATGGATATTTGAATTTCAGACTTCATATTCTTCAGAAAGTACATGGTAACACATAACATTTTATTCTAGTAATTTTCTAAGTTTATACGATCAATACTTGAAATTTTGGAGGTGTATTCCCCCATTATTGACTTTGTGCAGATTTGTTTGTGCTAAGAGATTGAGAGCTATGGTGAGAACTGAATTCACTGAATATGGTTTGGGGCTGTATTCCCCCATTATTGGCTTTGTCCAGGTGTTTCGTACTAAGAAGTTGAGAGCTATGGTGAGAAATGAATTCACTAAATGATAGCCATTTAAGTTTCAGTCTTTCTAACTTTCAAGAAGCAGCTGATTTGGCATAGTGGTATGTTTCTCTGACTATAGTGTACAGGGTCCTGGGTTCAAGACTTGGCAGTGAAATGCATGGCACTAGCACAACATTTTATTCTCGCAACTTTCCAAGGTTATACAAGCAATGTTTAAAATGTGTCCTGGTTTTTGGGCTTTTGCCCCCCCAATAAATTTTGGCTTTTTCCAGATTTCTTGCGCTCATTTGCTGCAAAGTTGAGAGATACAGTTGAGTGTCGAGTGGATTTTATAAGGAGCTAAGATCTTCAGGGGAAGAAAAATGTAGTGCTGCTTATGCTGGGTCTGCTTGCATTGTTAATAGCACAACAGGTAATGCACTTGCTTTCAGTGCACATGGCTGTGGGTTCTACTCCCACAGTATGTAGATGCATTGCTGATACTGTACTGTGTTGTACTTTTAAAGGGGGTGGATGCTGCAGTCCTGAGAATGTCCTCTTTGGTGGAGATACCTAGTAACTGTCAACCTGTTATCAGTTTGCCATCCATTCCCTATTGCAATATTACTAGTTTAGCACTTTTTTAAAGTAACATGGGCAATTTATTCCTCAAGGGTAACATGCACTTTATTTGTAGATGAAACAATGAAATATAAAGATGTTTGCTAGCAGCAACCTCTTCATTAGTTACAGATCTCTTTAATGTGGAATTATTTAGATGACTTTTAGTTCTGCAGAGATTGTGCATATTTACTGATACTGGTGGATTGTAGAAGTTTGAGTAACCTTTTATGATGGAAATGTACTGAATTTGGCAGTTTTGTCATTATTGGTGCATGCTTTTTGTTTCTTTGTTTACTGGAAAAATGTTCAAAACAATAAATTTAAAATGTCCTGTAACAACTATACTGTATTATACAAGGAATATAATTGAATGCAATCAGGAAGGTGTATCAAAGGGTTTACCTTCATTTAGTCGCACATGGTATGTGTAATCGTCCTGTTGTGTGACCCATATTACCAAAATATGGAGAACTTTGAAGGATCAAATGTGGAAAATGGTTTGACGGAAAGACATTTCCAACATTTAACCCATGTGTTTGAATGGCAAAAAAGCATTCGCTTAATTGCCATTCAAACCCATGGTGAATCAGCATTGTCGTTTTTTGCAGCCGTGCTTTTGGCATTAAGCACATCGGACGGCAATTCAAAGGTAAACTATATCAACATGTATGTTTCGTGTGCAAGGGGCCTATGATTTGAAAACAACCCAAAGTTAATCTTTATCTGCCACTGGCCAGATGTATCTTCTTTGAATGTGGGTTTCAATGCTGTTTCAATGAATGTGAGTTTCAAGGGCAGAGAAGTTTTAATGCTACGTCTATTTTCATTGTGAGACTGCATTGCTTTGTTTAGCAGATGTCTATTAGTGTTTGTGCTGTAAAATGTAAAATAAAACTTTTAAATGAAATCCAAATCATTGTAGAAGTAAAGCAGTATGCACATTACAGTGTTTATGGTAAATGGAGTGAAATAGCCAAATAATGGGACATTCGAATAGCTGCAGGGGGGAGGCCACATTTGACCATGATTTTGTGAGGGGGCAAGGGTGGCAAACTCAAAGACAGCTCTGGCTGAACTATACCTCTCAACTGTCCAGATTTTCATAGAATGAATAGATTTTTGCTTCTTATTTTCAGTTTGTTCCTCATAAAAGTTGTGGTTTTCTGACAACTCATTTAGGAATGAAATCACAAAATAATGACAGACATTGAGTTTCAGACTTCGTACCCTTCAGAAAAATGCATGCTAAAGCAAGACCTGTTATTCTATCAACTGTCTAAGTTTATACAACAGCAATTTTTAGTACTGTCTGTATGTTCCCCCAATATGTTTGGCCTTGTCCAAATTTCCTGCATTAAGAGGTTAAGGGGTACACGCAAATAAATTGCTTTATAGAATTAGGTATATCCAAACCTCTCAACTGTCCCCAAAGTTGGCTCAAAATATTGCCCTCACCCTAATAATCCCGCTGCAAAATGGCAATTTTGGAGGAAAATGTGGAGGGTTTACCATTAATAAATAATTGTAATGATCAGAGTTATAGATTACTTATATTTCAGAAATCATGTAGATCCTCTTATTTTGTCAGCTGCTCAACTTAACACTACTGATATTAAAAAAGTGTCCCTTCTTTGACAGATTCCCAGCTGCATTGTGTGACTATTTTATATTTTTGCATCACATTTTTGTCCATTTTTTCATAAAAGTGTGGTTTTCTGGCAAATTAGTGGCAAATCATTAAAGACTGAAGTTAGAAAATAATGACAGACATTTGAGTTTCAAATTTCATATCCTTCAGAGAATTCATACTAATGTAAGACTTATTCTATGCTCTTTCTAAGTTTATAAGAGCAATATTTAAAAATGGTCCTTATTTTGGGCCTTTGTCCCACTTCTATCTGTGGCTTTGTCCAGATTTCTTGCTCTGAGATTGATAAATATGACAAATGTGTCAGGGCCATCACTGTCAGCCAGAGACATTTCAAATTGTGACATACTTGTTGCACCCCACTCCCCCACATAGTGACTCTGGATGTGTCCAAGCAAGGCAAGGAGCAGTTATGAAGTGTAAGTGTGCAGAGTATCCCCTCATCCAAGATAGACACAAGTATTACAATGGCATTTCATCTGTCCTTGAGTTTGCAGAATGTTCTGGTTTTCTGTCATATTTTTATACTGTTGATTTATGCTTCTTATTATTCAGAAAATGCATGTTGTTGCACTGCCTGTTGCTCTGTGTTTAAATAGCAATGCATTGATGACCATCAGGTAAGCGTGTCTGAGACCGTACGATGCAAGTAATCTTTAATAAGCATACTGTTAAAGAATTAGCAACATTGAAAGCCTTTTTGTTGTTGCCATACAGAGAATATTTACATAACTAATAAGCCTTAGGTATTGAAATGTATATGACAATATTTGTAATAAAGGACAGGAGTACAGTATTTTCAGAAGCTCACTACATTTGTTGGAGACTTGCAGTCATCTTTGCAGGCTTTACCAGTAAATTAAACAATGCCAATCTATCATTTGCAGTCCATAACCTGTGCAGTCATCCTTTAAGCACTCTATCTTGCTCTTGTTTCTTGTTTGGTGTTCATTTTTTACTTTGATCATGTTTTCCCCATGAAACAAGTAGATAGCTGTTGTCAGGCAGCAGGTCTTTTTTGGATAAGAAACATTTTTACACATGGGGTTATCACAGAGATTGCTACTTTCAGCATGTTTCTTGGCACTTTTATAAAGCTGAATATAAATTATAATTAGAACTGCGGTGCAAGGAGATGTAGTTTGAGATGAGTGCTACTTTTTTATACTTGATTTTGACTGGCATTCCAGTGATGCATTTAAAAAGTAATTTATTTTTTCATGCCACACAACCTTTTTGTTTCCATCTAGATGTTAAGTAAGCTGTCATGAAGCCAATGCATTGAAATATTTTTTTTCTTCTACACTTCATTTTGTCTTGATTGGACTCTCATAATAACAGTTTGGCACCCAGGGCAGTGTATTTAATTAAATTCCCAGTTTTTGTGGTTTTGAGCATACTCCAGCCCCTCCTCATTGGCCATACCCCTTACCATTGGCCCCAGCCATTCAATTGTCTCCTGCAGCCCCCTTTGATTTTCAGTCACCAGCCCCCACTGCTAAAAGGATACAAGTCTTAAACAATATGTCTTGCATGGACCACCTCAAAGATGTATCACTATAGTCAGTATCCTACAGAGTGCTTAGAGGTGACCTGTGTCTGGCATACAAGGCATCCTCCCACCCAATACTGATGGACCTAATGAACATCAGCAAGTCAAATGGCATCAGAAGTACTCAGTCCAGGTATCTAAACTGAATGTTGTGGAGAGATGGCTATATATCATAGAGGCTACCACTGTTCTGGAACAGACTATCCATTGAAGTAAAACAATGCTCATCCCTGTCCATATTCAAATGCGACTTGGATCTAAGGATGGGTAATAGAAAATGTACTCCAGGATTGCCTCTCATACCACTAATAAATAGAGGCAGTTCATAAATGCTGCATCCCTTACATGGATCCCCTCAAATTATCTATGGTATGATCACAGTTATTCTCACTAGGGCTAATATACAATTATCAGCCATGGGATAGGTAAGACCAATCAGGAATGTTAATTCAAGCACCAAAAGGGAAATTGGCTAAGCTTAAAATGTCTGTCAAGTGAACCTATATTGTGGTAGTAAATAGTTTTAAAAAAATTGTCCTTTTTAGATCACTAAGTGCCCCTCTCACCCCATCCCCCCCCCCGCCTTCAACACCTTCTGGTGCCTCTGGCTGTAAGGTGAAATGTATTAGGAAATATTAAAGGAATGCCACTACGTTTTCGACCTTTAGTTGGGTAGACTGAATGACTTATTTTCTGCAGAAATGTATTATCTGACAAAATGGACTGGGGAATGATCACAGTGTTTATGGTAAATGGAGTGAAATAGCCAAATAATGGGACATTCGAATAGCTGCAGGGGGGAGGCCACATTTGACCATGATTTTGTGAGGGGGCAAGGGTGGCAAACTCAAAGACAGCCCTGGCTGAACTATACCTCTCAACTGTCCAGATTTTCATAGAATGAATAGATTTTTGCTTCTTATTTTCAGTTTGTTCCTCATAAAAGTTGTGGTTTTCTGACAACTCATTTAGGAATGAAATCACAAAATAATGACAGACATTGAGTTTCAGACTTCGTACCCTTCAGAAAAATGCATGCTAAAGCAAGACCTGTTATTCTGTCAACTGTCTAAGTTTATACAACAGCAATTTTTAGTACTGTCTGTATGTTCCCCCAATATGTTTGGCCTTGTCCAAATTTCCTGCATTAAGAGGTTAAGGGGTACATGCAAATAAATTGCTTTATAGAATTAGGTATATCCAAACCTCTCAACTGTCCCCAAAGTTGGCTCAAAATATTGCCCTCACCCTAATAATCCCGCTGCAAAATGGCAATTTTGGAGGAAAATGTGGAGGGTTTACCATTAATAAATAATTGTAATGATCAGAGTTATAGATTACTTATATTTCAGAAATCATGTAGATCCTCTTATTTTGTCAGCTGCTCAACTTAACACTACTGATATTAAAAAAGTGTCCCTTCTTTGACAGATTCCCAGCTGTATTGTGTGACTATTTTATATTTTTGCATCACATTTTTGTCCATTTTTTCATAAAAGTGTGGTTTTCTGGCAAATTAGTGGCAAATCATTAAAGACTGAAGTTAGAAAATAATGACAGACATTTGAGTTTCAAATTTCATATCCTTCAGAGAATTCATACTAATGTAAGACTTATTCTATGCTCTTTCTAAGTTTATAAGAGCAATATTTAAAAATGGTCCTTATTTTTGGGCCTTTGTCCCACTTCTATCTGTGGCTTTGTCCAGATTTCTTGCTCTGAGATTGATAAATATGACAAATGTGTCAGGGCCATCACTGTCAGCCAGAGACATTTCAAATTGTGACATACTTGTTGCACCCCACTCCCCCACATAGTGACTCTGGATGTGTCCAAGCAAGGCAAGGAGCAGTTATGAAGTGTAAGTGTGCAGAGTATCCCCTCATCCAAGATAGACACAAGTATTACAATGGCATTTCATCTGTCCTTGAGTTTGCAGAATGTTCTGGTTTTCTGTCATATTTTTATACTGTTGATTTATGCTTCTTATTATTCAGAAAATGCATGTTGTTGCACTGCCTGTTGCTCTGTGTTTAAATAGCAATGCATTGATGACCATCAGGTAAGCGTGTCTGAGACCGTACGATGCAAGTAATCTTTAATAAGCATACTGTTAAAGAATTAGCAACATTGAAAGCCTTTTTGTTGTTGCCATACAGAGAATATTTACATAACTAATAAGCCTTAGGTATTGAAATGTATATGACAATATTTGTAATAAAGGACAGGAGTACAGTATTTTCAGAAGCTCACTACATTTGTTGGAGACTTGAAGTCATCTTTGCAGGCTTTACCAGTAAATTAAACAATGCCAATCTATCATTTGCAGTCCATAACCTGTGCAGTCATCCTTTAAGCACTCTATCTTGCTCTTGTTTCTTGTTTGCTGTTCATTTTTTACTTTGATCATGTTTTCCCCATGAAACAAGTAGATAGCTGTTGTCAGGCAGCAGGTCTTTTTTGGATAAGAAACATTTTTACACATGGGGTTATCACAGAGATTGCTACTTTCAGCATGTTTCTTGGCACTTTTATAAAGCTGAATATAAATTATAATTAGAACTGCAGTGCAAGGAGATGTAGTTTGAGATGAGTGCTACTTTTTTATACTTGATTTTGACTGGCATTCCAGTGATGTATTTAAAAAGTAATTTATTTTTTCATGCCACACAACCTTTTTGTTTCCATCTAGATGTTAAGTAAGCTGTCATGAAGCCAATGCATTGAAATATTTTTTTTCTTCTACACTTCATTTTGTCTTGATTGGACTCTCATAATAACAGTTTGGCACCCAGGGCAGTGTATTTAATTAAATTCCCAGTTTTTGTGGTTTTGAGCATACTCCAGCCCCTCCTCATTGGCCATACCCCTTACCATTGGCCCCAGCCATTCAATTGTCTCCTGCAGCCCCCTTTGATTTTCAGTCACCAGCCCCCACTGCTAAAAGGATACAAGTATTAAACAATATGTCTTGCATGGACCACCTCAAAGATGTATCACTATAGTCAGTATCCTACAGAGTGCTTAGAGGTGACCTGTGTCTGGCATACAAGGCATCCTCCCACCCAATACTGATGGACCTAATGAACATCAGCAAGTCAAATGGCATCAGAAGTACTCAGTCCAGGTATCTAAACTGAATGTTGTGGAGAGATGGCTATATATCATAGAGGCTACCACTGTTCTGGAACAGACTATCCATTGAAGTAAAACAATGCTCATCCCTGTCCATATTCAAATGCGACTTGGATCTAAGGATGGGTAATAGAAAATGTACTCCAGGATTGCCTCTCATACCACTAATAAATAGAGGCAGTTCATAAATGCTGCATCCCTTACATGGATCCCCTCAAATTATCTATGGTATGATCACAGTTATTCTCACTAGGGCTAATATACAATTATCAGCCATGGGATAGGTAAGACCAATCAGGAATGTTAATTCAAGCACCAAAAGGGAAATTGGCTAAGCTTAAAATGTCTGTCAAGTGAACCTATATTGTGGTAGTAAATAGTTTTAAAAAAATTGTCCTTTTTAGATCACTAAGTGCCCCTCTCACCCCATCCCCCCCCCCCGCCTTCAACACCTTCTGGTGCCTCTGGCTGTAAGGTGAAATGTATTAGGAAATATTAAAGGAATGCCACTACGTTTTCGACCTTTAGTTGGGTAGACTGAATGACTTATTTTCTGCAGAAATGTATTATCTGACAAAATGGACTGGGGAATGATCACTTGCTATCATGCTCAACTGACCTCACAGTGAGTGCTAAATGCTTTTTTTAACTGACAGTGGCAGAAGAGGTAAAAGAAAGCTTTCTCAACTGAAATGTATTGTTTTGTTAACTTCTTACATTTTCTGTCTAACTGCAGGATGAAATGTTTCCTAGCATCAATAGTCATGCGTCAAAATCACTGGTTCACAAGAGAGGACATTCTGTTCTTGACTGGAGACACACTCATGTTTTGTCTGTAGCTATGAATAAGAAAACATTTAATGTTTCTCCTGATAAATCTGTTACTGTCAAGATTATGAATCAGTTTGCACCACTCCCACAAGGAAACAAAAGAGCTAGGGTTGGGGCTGTTCGATTATGATAAAAAAGAAAGAAAGAAATTGATTCATTAGCTTGACATCATCATTTGAACTGTGAAAGCCCTGCTGACAGTAACCCTTTTTTTTCCACACATGTTAAAGCATATATTCCAACTGCATCTTATAGTGTAACTGCTGTGTCTTCTCAGTAACTAAAGGAATGGTCTCCTATGCTACTGGGTCCAATAGCAGACAGACTCCATGGTGTATTCAGTATGTTTTTTTTTCATTTTTACTGAACGTTGTGTCATTTGAAACAAACTGTATATTTAATTTCATCTGCAGCACTTGCAGATGGCTACAGACCTTGTGGTGTCTCATTGAAGGCAGTGCCATGACAGTTTTATAAATTACAAGCTGTTCCGAAAGGATGATCCTTACTTCGTTATTTTTGATGTGTGGGCTATACTGCAAAATGCCATAAATCAAAATTTTAATTACTAATTAAAAGATCAGGTTTGGCTTAATATTTCCTCACTCCACAATTGTTCTTCATTATGTCTTCTCCTTCAGTGAGGTATGAGAATCAATAGAGAAGTGGATAGTATTTATATAAAACTAAATGGCAGTAGGAGACAATAAGCCTATCTAGTCTACACTTTTAAATGGGTGTAATGTAATCTGCTTCCCCTCTATCTCTACTTTTCCTTGTACCCTTTACTACCTCCCTTATGTCCTCCTGAATGCCTGTGTGGATTCACTCTCCATTACCTGTTCCACTAGACCATTTCATGGGTATACAACGCTCTCTGTGAAAAGTACTTTTGGACCTACAAGAAGCAGTTAGACCCTCTAATCTACCTCCCTACTCCTTCCTCATCAAAATGACTCCTTAGCATCTCTTTGACATCATTTTGCACACCAGTATCATGTACCCACTGTCTATGATCACCCCCTCCCAAACATATCACAGATCTCTTGGATAGCTTTCTTGTGGATTCTTCCCATCAGTCTGATGTCCTTTTTCTTATTTATCTCCAAAATTGCACACAGTAGTGAAGATGTGGTCAAAAGAAATTAATTTTCAATGAAAATATTATTCTGGAATCTAGCCCGCGTCCCCCCAAGGATGTACCCTAACAATTTCCCTACTGTTGTTACTGCACTTTGTGTCTACTTCCAGTGGCCCAGTCCAGGTAAGATCAATACCACTAGATCCTTCTCTAGTTCTGCTGCCTCCACTTCCACTCTGTTCAGGTTATACTTCACATCAGGAGTTTTGTGGCCAAAGTACAGGACTTTGCATTTATCAACATTCAAACCATAACCACCATATGCTCATCTTTTCTAAATCCTTTGCTAGACTTTTCTCCTAGCCTCCACTGTTGTGTCTATCATTGTAGCATCAACAAAGAGTTTTATTCTGTTGTCTTTTCCCTCAGATATTTATGTGACAAACACATTGAAGAGTACTGCACCCAGGACAGACCACCTGTCTTACTCTACTAGTCATCTTCTTAATTCATGATACTGACCCTCTCACCACAAATCTCTTTGTCTCACCATTCAGCCATTTTGCTATCCCCTTTTTCAGTTTAGTCCTACTCACAAACCTTCCAGTTTTCCTGACTCCACTAAGAGAGCAAATCGATGGCATCTTGCTGACATCTAAGCAGATGAGTGGTCCCCTGACATACACATCTATAAGTAACTACACTTCATTTTTTTATTTGAAGTTTGAAGCATCTTAAATCACCATCCACAAAGTCAATAAGCTGGTATTTCAGTCAGTTAGTAGAAGTATCAACTTAAAAAGAAAAAGCAAAACTCATCAGCTGATGACTGGATCATACAAAGGCCTGAACTTCTAGATGATGCTTTGATATTCATTTTCTCAGTAGATACTTGTCAAGTTAGTTATTATACAGTTTTAGTGTTCTTTTAAATATACAGCAGTGTTATCAATAAAGCTTTTGTATACATTGTATTACCTTTTTAGAGCTTTTAGTGATAGTGTGAGACAAGTAGAATTCCAATCCAGATAGACAGTCCACTGATTTATTTATTTTACATTTGTTTACTGCTCCATCATTATACTCCCATTTCTGCTTTACATAGTTCTAATTGTATACAAATGCAATTATTTACAATCTATGTTTCAATAGACATGATCATCTTTAGCTAAGTATTGACAGCAATTAAATTAAGATACAGGAAATAGTTCATCACATTAGCTATGCTCATTTTCTATCTGAACCCTGCCTTTCTACATTCAGTTGAAATTGTATGCTTTTCCGGAAAATGCAATTTCACTACTTCACTTGAATCGGCAGTGGGATGCAATGCTTGTTTTTATATTATGCCTACACGATAATACTGCATACAGAGTTCCTCCGACACTTCTACACTAATGTGAGTTATTCTGAAATGCTTCTACTGTCTAAAACTGGATTATGTAATTAAGAATGTGTAATATCTACTAAAATCCACAATAAAAGAAAAAAAAGGTGATTTGTGTCACATTATTATTGTAGACAATAATAGCTGCTGCTGCAGACATCTTTCAAAAGATGCTAAAGCATGTTGTACAATCTCACTCCAAGATACTAAGAAAGATCAGGAGTTGTATTTTTTTAAAGGAGAGCCACACCAGAAAATGGAAATATATATATATATATATATATATATATATATATATATATATATATATATATATATATGTTTTCAGCATATGTTGAATTTTGTTGCATTAATAATGTCTCTGTATCAAAGTAAGTGGTAATTATTGTTTTTTTTTAATTTGTTATGCCTCAAAATGTCCTGAAAGGGGACTGTCATGGGTAGCATGATTTTGTTGCACAGACAGTGCCTTAGTCTTCCTGATGTCATTTTAGATGGACAGAGACAAATTTGTATAAGATGATTATTTACTATTGTTTTCCCACGCTCTCTTTTATCGGTGTACAACAGTACCTGACTGCCTACTTGTGACTATCAGCATCAATCCATATTTTTATTTACTTTGCTTCCTTTCATTTTCATTAGTGGCATTCTTTTACACAACATTAAGGAATGTTTGAATGACAGCTCTGAAAATATATCTCAATTAATTGTTCTTTTCAAATTAACAACTGTAGTTTAGTGTTCAAGTGTGTAAAAATCTGACCGTTGCGATTAATAAGTGTTACTTGGTTGAAATGGTTTGTGCTTCATTCACAGTTTTGAATATTGAAGCTATTACTAGTCTTTGATGTAAATCTTACTTCCCCAGCTCACTGACTTGTTTCAGCAAAACTCTGTATGAAATGCAAAAATGCTGTAACAAAACAACAGATGAAGCATGCACTTTTACAAAAAACAAATAATAATAACAATACAATGAAAAAATGCAAAATCAAATGCTGACAGAAATTAAGAAGAGTAAGCTGAAAATATTTTCCTCATTTGTGGCACTCAAAATTCGATAAAAGGAAAACATAACTAATTTACAATAAGAAAAAAAACTAAGTAGGAGTTGTGTTTTCTTGTTTGCATTTAAAAACTAAGCTTGAAAGCCTTGATTTTCTTCAGACTCCAGGCTGCACTATTTATCTGAGGTGCGATGTTGACCATTGGTGAATAATAAGGAACATTTATATGCCATTGTTTAAGAGCCATTGTTTCTTAATGGGTCTGTACTTGAACGAGGGTCCTAACCTATGACTCTGCCACTCTTAGTAGTCTTCATGATGTAGCAGATGATGGGGAAAATGCAAGAAAGAGAGGCAAACAGAAATCAATTCAGATGTAAAAATGGAATAATTATTACATGATGCTTTTTCTGTATGTGATGTGTTTAGTGTTGGATTACAGAGAAGGACAAAGTTTTTGAAAGAAAAACAACATTTGAGTGTAATTGCCTTTTAAGGGCACATATATGCTTTTTGTATATGCTGGCCTTGAGTTCTTACCCATTTATTTGCTCTCTAGTTCTTCAGTTCACCAGGCAACTAATATTACACCAAAAGGAATTTCACTTTTCATGGTAACTCACCTTTGAGCTGTCTGTGAAGGGTAAGAGGTTGCCAGGATATCATCTTTAGGCCTGAATATATTGCATAATGCTACTACCCATTTATATTGGTCACTGGCAAGCAAAGTGTAATTTTGGCTGGGCTTGACAAAGGAGGTATATATATATATATATATATATATATATATATATATATATATATATATATATATATATATACACACACATATATATATATATATATATATATATATATATATATATATATATATATATAAATGCGTGTGTTCCCCCTAACCTGACCATCAACTTCATTGTCAGTCCCTACTTTGTATGTGTAATGCTTCTACTGTCCTTGGTGTTCTTGTCTACTCCACTCAGCTGCATGGCATTGCTGCCTGCTATCCATGAAATGAATAGGCTTGTATTGCCAGTTCACTCTATATCTTCTCTGGCCAGGTCCTACTGTGCCCAGGTGCAATAACTGAGCAACAATCTTTTGTGTCATGGTCAGGCTATTATTCACCTGTAACTGCTAGGTAGTGGGATAAAGATACATCTAGTGATGATGTTACATGTAATATCTGTTGCCTAAATTACTATAAATATTCATGAAATAGAAGACGGAGATATACAGAAGAATATGCATAACTGCCACAGCTAAGCAGACCTACTCTTTGGAAATGAAGAGGTTATGTGTAATTTAATCAAGTGGATATTTAAATGCAAAGGAATGAATAAACATACATAGAAACTTTTACACTTAGCACAGAAAACTGCATTAATTCCTGTGCTGACAAGATAAAATCCATTATGCTGAAATATCTATTTTCGAGGATGTCACAGCACCAGTTAACTGTCTTTCTCAGAGTCACATATAGTATACATCCAACACAGCATATAGACAAAGCAAGACCATTCTAAGAGTACCACATATAATATACATCCAACACAGCATATAGACAAAGCAAGACCATTCTAACAGTATATAATTTATATGCAGCTCACTGTCATGATCTACCAGGTGATACCACCATTCTGCAGAGAGGTCTTAGGATGCTTTTCAACATTGCAAGCATGAAATAATAAAACAATAAGTGAGAAGGTCACTGAAAAAACAATCAGTAAAAACAAAATGAAAACTCCAGCAAAGCTAGAACTTCCACTGAGTGACCTCCCAAACCTCTAGTATCAAAGGCACATGGGATATATGCAAATGAGCTTTATGAACATCAGGTGTTTCAGCTAATTAGCGATTCTGAAAGCCCATGACTCGTATTCATTTTGTTTTTACTGATTATTTTTTTAGTGACCTTCTCTCTTATTGTTTTAGTTTGTTGTTTGGGATATTTTTGCAGTGACCCTAATGATAATGGACATCATCTGGGTATAACAGCCCTGTGTTGACTAATGCTTAGTTAAGCACTCTGTGATTATGGTGAGAAGGTTATTATAAAGCTGAAGTATGCATTCCCAATTAAAGAGGGATTGGGTGTTAAAATGACGAAGCAAGTCATGGGCATTCAGACTTGCTACTTAGCTGAAGCATCTGATGTTTATAAGGATCATTTGTGTATATCCTATGTGCCTCCGATCAAAAGAGGCTTGGGACATCACTCAGTGGAAGTTGTAGCTTTGCTGGAGTTTTCATTTTGTTTTTACTGATTGTTTTTTCAGTGACCTTGTCACTTAGTGTTTTAGTTTGTTGTTTGTGATATTTTGGCATTGACCCTAATGATAATGGACATCAGCTGGGTATAACAGCCCTATGTTTCTAATGCTTAGTCAAACACTCTGCTTCTGCTATGCTGATGAGGTTATAACAAGGCTGAAATATGTATGTTCACAGCTAGTGGGTTTGGGCTTTATTGGCCTGAAATTGTTCATTAAAATGATGAAACAAATTATGGGCATTTACAATGGCCACTTAGCTGAAACACCTGATGTTCATAAGGATCATTTGCACATATCCCATGTGTCTCAGACACAAAAGGTTTGGGAGGTCACTCACTGGAAGTTCTAGCTTTGCTGGAGTTTTCATTTTGTTTTTACTGATTGGTTTTTCAGTGACCTTCTCACTTATTGTTTTAGTTTGTTGTTTGGGATATTTTTGCAGTGACCCGAATGATAATTGACATCAGCTGGGTAGAATAGCCCTATGTTTCTAATGCATAGTCAAACATTCTGCTCAAGCTGTGCTGATGAGGTCATAATAAGGCCGAAATATGCATATCCACAGCTGGTGGGCTTTGGTTGGCTTTATTGGCCTGAAATTGTCTATTAAAATGATAAAACAAATTATGGGCATTTACAATGGCCAGTTAGCTGAAACACCTGATGTTCATAAGGATCATTTGCATAAATCTCATGTGCCTCTGATATAAGTGGTTTGGGAGTTCACTCAGTGGAAGTTCTAACTTTTCTGGAGTTTTCATTTTGTTTTTACTATTTGTTTTTTTTTCAGTAACCTTCTCACTTATTGTTTTGTTTGTTTTTTAGTATATTTTTACAGTGACCCTAATGATAATGGACATCAGCTGGGTATAACAGCCCTGTGTTTCTCAGACTTAGTCAAACACTTTGCTTGTGCTGTGCTGATGAGGTCATAACAAGGCTGAAATTATGCATATCCACAGCTAGTGGGCTTTGGTTGGCTTTATTGGCCTGAAGTTGTCTATTAAAATGATCAAGCAAGTCATGGGCGTTTGGAATCACCAATTAGCTGAAACTCTTGATGTTCATAAGGATCATTTACATATATCCCATATGCCTTTGATATAAGAGGTTTGGGAGGTTACTCAGTGGACGTTCTAGTTTTGCTGGAGCTTTTATTTTGTTTTAACTGGTTGGTTTTTCAGTGACCTTCTCACTTATTGATTTAGTTTGTTGTTTGGGCTATTTTTGCAGTTACCCTAATGGTAATGGACATTAGCTGGGCATAACAGCCCTGGGTTTCTAATGCTTACTCAAATGCTCTCCTTGTTCTGTGCTGATGAGGTCATAACAATGCCAAAATATGCATATCCACATTTAGTGAGGTTTGTCTTTATTGGCCTGAAATTGTCCATTAAAATGACAAAGCAAGTTATTGGTATTCAGAATCACTGATGAGCTGAAACACATGATGTTCATAAAGATCATTTGCATATATCCCATGTGCCTCTGATACAGGAGGTTTGGGAGGTCACTCAATGAAAGTTCTAGCTTTGCTGGAGTTTTCATTTTGTTTTTACTGGTTGGTTTTTCAGTGACCTAATTTATTGCTTTAGTTTGTTGTTTGGCATATTTTTGCAGTTACACTAATGATAATGGACAGCAGTTGTGTATAACAGCCCTGTGTTTCTAATGTTTAGTCAAGCACTCAGCTTGTGCTCTGCTGATGAGGTCATAATAAGGCTGAAATGTACATATCCACAGCTAGAGGTGTTTGATTTTATTGGTCTGAAATTGTCCATTAAAATGAAGCAACAAGTCATGGGCATTCAGAATTGCCAGTTCTGAAGCACCTGATGTTCATAAGGATAATTTGCATAAATCCCATGTGCTTCTGCTACAAGGGGTTTGGGGGTTCACTCAGTGGAAGTTCTAGCTTTGCTGGAGTTTTCATTTTGTTTTTACTGATTGGTTTTTCCGTGACCTTCTCACTTATCGTTTTAGTTTGTTGTTTAGGTTATTTTAACAGTAATGCTAATGGACATCAGCTGGTATAACAGCCCTGTGTTTGTAATACTTAGTCAAGCATTCAGCTTGTGCTGTGCTGATGAGGTTATAACAAGGCCAAAATATGTATATCCACAGCTAGGGTGTTTGGCTTTATAATGGTCTGAAATTGTCTATTAAAGTAATAAAACAAATCATGAGCTTTCAGAATCTCCAATTAGCTGAAACATGTGATGTTCATAAGCCTCATTTGCATATATCCCATGTGCATCTGATACAAGAGGTTTAGGAAGTCACTCAGTGGAAGTTCTAGCTTTGTTGGAGTTTTCATTTTGTTTTTACTGATTATTTTTTCAGTGACCTTCTCACTTATTGTTTTAGTTTGTTGTTTGGGATATTTTGGCAGTGACCCTAATGATAATGGACATCAGCTGGGTATTACAGCCCTGAGTTTCTAATGCATAGTTAAATACTCTGTGCTGTGCTAATGAGATTAGAATAAAACTGACATATGCTTATTTACAGCTTGTGGGTATTGGCTTGAAGTTGTCTATTAAAAATGATGAAACAAGTCATGGGCATTCAGAATCAGCAATGAGTTGAAACACCTGATGTTCATAAGGAACATTTGCATATGTCCCATGTGCCTCTGATGTAAGAGGTTTGGTACGTCACTTAATGGAAGTTCCAGCTTTGCTGGAGTTTTCATTTTGTTTTTACTGATTGTTTTTTCAGTGACCTTCTCACTTATTGTTTTAGTTTGTTGTTTGGGATATTTTTGCAGTGACCCTAATGATAATGGCCAAGCAGCTGGGTATAATAGCCCTGTGTTTCTAATGCTTAGAAACACTCTGATTGTGCTGATGAAGTTATAATAAGATCAAAATATGCATATCCACAGCTAGTGAGATTTGGCTTTATTGTCCTGAAATTGTCCATTAAAATGCCAAAACAATTCATGAGCATTCAGAATTTCCAATTAGCTGAATCACCAGGTGTTCATAAGGATCATTTGCATATATCCCATGTGCCTCTCATACAAGAGGTTTGGGAGGTCACTCAGTGGAAGTTCTATCTTTGCTGTAGTTTTCATTTTGTTTTTACTGATTTTTTTTAGTGACCTTCACACTTATTGCTATAATTTGTTGTTTGGGATATTTTGCAGTGACCCTAATGATAATGGACATCAGCTGGGCTCAGATACTCTGCTTGTGCAGTGGAGATCAGAATAAGGCCAAAATATGCATATTCTTAGCTAGTGGGGTTTGGCTTTATTGTTCTGAAATTGTCCATTAAAACAGCAAAACAAGTCATGGGTATTCAGAATCCACAATTAGCTGAAATGCCTGATGTTCATAATGATCATTTGTATATATCCCATGTGCCTCTGATACACGAGGTTTGGGAGGTCACTCCATGGAAGTTCTAGCTTTGCTGGAGTTTTCATTTTGTTTTTACTGATTGGTTTTTCAGTGACCTTCTTGCTTATTGTTTTAGTTTGTTGCTTGGGATATTTTTGCAGTGACCCTAATGATTATCTGCATCAGCTGGGTATAACAGATCTGTGTTTTTAATGCTTAATCAAGCAATCTGCTTGTGCTGTGCTGATGAGATCATAACAAGGGCGAAATATGCATACCCACAGCTAGTGAGGTTTGGCTTTAGTGGCTTGAAATTGTCCATTAAAGCTATGAAACAAGTCATGAGCATTCAGAATCACTAATTAGCTGAAACACCTGGTGTTCATATGCATCATTTGCATATATTCCATGTGCCTCTGATGTAAAAGGTTTAGGAAGTCACTCAGTGGAAGTTCTAGCTTTGCTGAAGTATGAAATAATAGAATGGCATGGTTATATATATATGGGATCATATCTACTTTTCAGGGTTTGTAAACTATAATCCAGTAGTCATCGGTGGTGTGGGTGTATTGTGTGTCTTTATATATATGTATGTGTATATATGTATATAGGTGTACTTCATATGTTTGAAATTCCGGAAGACTTGTACAGTGATCTCCATTCCAATGTTCGATATTTCGGAACTTCGATCCTCTGGTCTTCAATAATCAGATGTTCGATGTTCCAAAATTTCGAACATATGAAGGGGATCTATATATATATATATATATATATATATATATATATGGTTCCACTTCTAACCATCAAAATTTCAAAACATCGAAATTCTGATCATCGAGACCAGAACATCAAATTTTGAAACATCGAAGGTAACAAGTGTAACCAAAAAAAAAAAAAAAAAAAGGAACAATAAATTTTAACAGTTGTATGCACCGTCACACCCCCCTACTTTAATATTCGAACTCCGACACCGCACTACAGTGGAGTAAAGGGAAATCTCCTGTTTAGCGCTATATGCATAAGCACTAAACGGGAGATTTTCCGTACCCTATCTGTAGTGCCATCACACAGATGGCACATAGACACACACACAGTAAGCAGGACACCTTTGTGCCTGCAAAAACACAAACATTCTCCCACCTACACTTACCTTTTTCTTCCCCTTCAAACCTTCGATGTTTTCAAACTCGATATTCTGGTGTGGATGATCTGAACTTCGATGTTTCAAACGTTCGATGGTTTGAAGGGGAACCTTGTACATATATATATATATATATATATATATATATATATATATATATATATATATATATATATATATATATATACACACACACACACACAC
The DNA here is from genome assembly GCF_019279795.1 of Protopterus annectens. Classification (NCBI taxonomy): domain Eukaryota; kingdom Metazoa; phylum Chordata; order Ceratodontiformes; family Protopteridae; genus Protopterus; species Protopterus annectens. Next base: position 919,914,585 of record NC_056725.1, on the reverse strand, counting down.
ACACACACACACACACACACACACACACACACACACACACACACTCATGAAAGGTATAAACACAAGTGAGAGAACTTTAAATGTTAGATCACAAAAGAACAAATCATAAAACACTGAACACACTGAATACATCTGTTTCACTGAAAAGTCCTTATCTAGGTAAACCTCAGATAAAAAACCCAGGTCAAGCATCATCTGAATGATGAAACTGTTATAGAAAGGGTTTTTAGTAATTTCACATGTAATGTTGGAGCTATGGACAGGGGTAGGGTTATGGATAAGGTTAGCACACTTTTGTAAGGTTGAACAAGGGCTTCGCCAAGTATTGGAAAGACATGGTTAAAAGAGGAAATATCCCCACTTTCTCCATATAGAGAATTAAGCTCCTATGTGCTTAAGACTGCTTTTGTTTTTTGGTATGGTTAAGAAAGGGTGTACTCATAGACTTGGATGACTACACTCTGGGGATAGTGAAGCTAGATGCTCAGGTTTTTGGGACAAAGGTGTACCTGGAATGGAAGCAGGCTGTAGGACACTCTAAGGAGTGGAGACCAAATTCATTTACTGGCTGACAGTTTAAGAGTCTTTAGTCAGCTGTCATGCGAATTCAAGGCACATGAGTAAAAGGTTTGACAGATTGCAAGTCCAAGGACAGAAAAGGTTAAGAAAAAAATACAACCTGACTTGTTATTTAATGCAGGCACTAGTACAGATCAGGTTCTCTGAGCTTTCCTTTACTTCCAGGGCTTTACACAAATTCAGGGGATTACTAACTTTATTCTGTTGATTATTTTTACTAATTGTCCTGCAAATTGTTTTTCATTTTATTCTATTTGCAGTTTGTAGCTTTCATCATTAATCTTGATGTGAAGCAGCTGCCAATAGATAATTCACTTGTAGCTAGCAGTTAAAATGGACAGTTAAGCTCTGCTCGACCTTTAATATTACCTGACTAGGGAAAGCCTATTGTCATTTCAGTCAAGCAAGTAGTGATGAGGAATGTTACTAGGTGTAGTCTTCACTTTAAGGTGCATTTACTTTTATTTTAATGACAATTGCTTACATCCTGATGTCATTCCCTATGTGTAGTTTTGAACAAAATATACAGCCATCTTACCCACAGTTTCAGGTCACATTAGTATTACCATAATTTTATAATTTACAGACTTTTTTATTAATGAATTCAGCACATGTTCATGTACAAATGATAAACATTTCACATTGAAGTGCTATTTTTTATTTACATTTTCACCTGTAGATAATAATACCGAGACACTAAGCACTCTAAGAATGTGTAGCTGTGAGGTAGGAATATGCTCACATGCAGACAACCATAATAAAATTGCCTGTGAAAATAGAAATGATGTTACATATTCATTGGCCTAATTCCTGAAATGTTATCAAATATACATGATACCTCACAATTTTATCAATGAGAAATCAGTGGGTTCATTAATGAATAATATAGCCTAACAGCTAACCATCTGAAATGTCAGGACCTGCTGCAGAGTCCTGAAGTGAAGAGGCTGAATGGTCAGAAGATCAGATTAACATATACAAGGTCCAAGATGCCATTTCTTGGAATATTCCCTTTTTCTGAGGTATGGCAATCTCAGAGTTGCTATATATGAGTTCAGGTGTGTGGGGTGGAGGCTTGCACAAAAAAGTTTTAAAGAGAAGAGCGATTTTTGAGATTCACTCTTATTCTGTGTTTTCTTGTCTTTTTTTTTTGGCTTTTCAGCACTTGGCATTTTGAGTGTCAATGTTTCAATAGAGAGGCTATGCACCATGCAAGTTACTACCAGAAGTCTGATATATCTGCATTATCAAAATCAACCTTTTATACATATTGAGTTGATGTTCTTCAGATATGATTCACAACATATGTACTAGACATCATAGTGATATACAAAATGTAATATGTAAAGTGAATCCTCAGTGATGTATACCACATGAGAATAAGATTGCTTGCATACATAAATTGAAAGTGGTTCTGAACATAATGCCCATCCCCAAGGCCAGTTGTAAAAACAGGCTGAGCTAACGCAAAAAAAAAAAAAAAAAAGATATACAAGATCCAATAAAAGGTTGCGATTAGCTAAGCCATCATCTCAATTTCCAGGGCATACCCAACATACCTACACCATGATGTTATCCAGGTACAGAGTCTACCAAATAGAGCAAACTCATAGCGTGATTACTTACAATGACAGAACTTGTAACATGTTGTTGATAAATTGCATGTAAAATCAGGGTCATAGACAGAATTTCTCAAACTCTATGCTGACTTTTAGAATGCAGCTTCTCCCCCTACAAGTATACCTTTCCCATCCTCAGACAATACATGTTTTTGGACTGAATATCATTACAAATGCTCCAGAAAGGTCACTGTTGCAAAATAAATAAATAAATAGCCACCCAGGTATTCTGAAAAAAAAATTATCTAAACATATAAACATAATGAAATATAGAACTATAGCTGAGAAACAGCACAGTTTAAAAACATAAGAAAAAAATTCAGTTGAATGAATGGAAAATTTTTAACAGCAATGAAATCCTCTTTAGACCAGGCAAACCTTTTAGTGCAACTAAACTTACCTCACCCTCTCTCAGTGATTTTGTCAAGCACCAGCCAATGGGAGCTCACATAACACCTGATACCTTAATTACCATACTATGGTAATCAACTCTGGTCTGCCACCATAACAATTGCCTGGTAAATGTTTAAGAATAGAATTAAGAAAAAACACACTAAATCATATCCCTGAACTATGGGAGTGGGTTGTAGTTGTACCAGTTTACAAAAGGAGGGCGCATTAGACCAAAATAATTTAAGGAGGTCAGTGATGCCGAAATGTTATATGTGCAAATATTGTAAATATATTACTATATATATATATATATATATATATATATATATATATATATATATATATATATATATTATATTATTATGTTTGTATGAAAGAGAATAACAGGACAATTGCCTGTCCAAGGAGGTGTAACTGTAACACTGCAAAAGTTTTATGCTTAGATGTTTACATCTCATGCCCTCCCTCCTACATAGGAAAAACCACAAGAAGGCTGAGAGATCATATTTATGAGCATTTAAATCAGGCAAAGGAAAGAAAAACGTCCAATGCCCTATTTAGGCATGCTATTAACTGTAAAGTTTTTTAAAAAATATTTATTTCTTTTGTGCTTGATAGAGTGAAGGGTGAAAGAGGGGGTTATAGTTGTAACCTATTAGAAAACAAAACAAAAAAATGATATGGCAGTTAGAGTTAAATACCTGTAAGTTGTCTGGTTTAAATGTTTTAAAGTTTAGAGCTATGAAAACATGAGGAGTTTTACTGGAAATGAGTGTATTTATGAAGTTTTATTTCTGCCATTTTATTCTTTTTAAACAGTTGTCTTAAATATTCATTACTTAATGAAGTATTCATTAGCTGACAGGTTTGATTGGTTGGTTTTGTAAACATGTGTCATGGGTGCAACAATGATTTTAAACTCTGATGTAGGTAGTTATAATGGAGCTTATACAGATGACATTGAGTGGCACACTTCCGTTAGATGTGGAACAGTTTTGGTCTGATAAAGTGAGATCTTGCCTTTCAAATTTTATTGCATTCTTTAAATCGGTAACAGCTACACTTGAAGGGCTGACATTACACAAGGTTTATTTTTTTTATTCAAAAGAGTTGTATTTTCAAATAATGATATATAATTTCATAACATTTTATAATGATATTTTGAATAACTATATACAATATGTACGCCAGCCTGACATCAATAATAGTTTTAGTTGTAAACAATTAATATATGGATATAACAATCTGTTCATCAGAGAATATCAGTACATTGATGTAAGGTATCAATCAATGACAAAACTTTTCTAATATGGTTTAATTTTAGTACAATCATAAAAAATATGATTCCAATCTCCTCTATGTGTCTGTTCACATCTCCAAAATATTCCGTTTGTGGAGAAACTGAACTTAATAATTTTATCTGGGGTTAAAAAAGCTCTGTGTATATATTTCCAATTAAAGATTTTCCAATATTGTATATAGGAAGTGTATTTAACTGATAGCAAAATGTTTACATTGGCTTCTTCATTTAATTGTAATGAATGACCTTTAGAAATGTATTGTCAAAAAGAAGCTTTAGGAGTTGTTTTATAGTTTATTAGTTCTTTATATAAGAAGGATATACTGTTTTCTTTGTTATGATCATTATATATAGTTCCATATAAGTGATCAATGAGTTTCGGTATAGCTTTACAAGAAGAACTGTTAATTCTTCTTCTTCTTTCGGCTTTTTCCCGGTTAGGGGTTGCCACAGCGGATCGCCTTGTCCGCACATTGAATGGCAGTGGAGTTTTACGCTGTCGAGTTGCCAGCCCGGCGCCCAACCTTCCACAGAAGGCACACTCACACGCACACCTAGGGCCAATTTAGAGTGTCCAATCCACCTGCAGCATGTCTTTGGGATGTGGGAGGAAACCGGAGCACCCGGAGGAAACCCACGCGACCACAGGGAGGACATGCAGACTCCGCACAGAAGGCACCCCAGCCGAGGATCGAACCGGGGAACCTCTTGCTGTGAGGCGGCAATGCTAACCACTGCACCACCGTGGCCGCCCTACAAGAAGAACTGTTAATTATTTTACATAAATCTTTGGTGTACATCAGAATGCTTTGTAGAATCAACCAATCTTGTGGTTGGATTTTATAAGTTGTTTTTTTATCTCTTGTATGTCTAAAACTTTCAATTCTTTAGTGCATTGTAACCAACAGGAAAAATGTATTTTGTTCCCAAGAAGTGATTACTACTCTATATATTTTATGGGGATAGTCCCTTGTTATAGTGAAAGGTACTAAAAGGTCAATCCAAAGCTTTAAGTCCATATTAGCATTTAGAAGTTTCCTAAATGAATTAATGTAGTAATTAATCAAGTGTGCTTCAGTAGGTTTTGCTATATTGCATTGCATGCAGATACTTAGTAGGTACCAAGGTTTATTAGCTTTATCTAATATTGGAAACTTGTTTAAAAGAGTAAACTCATTCATTGATATAACAGTTAGTAGTTCCTTCCCATTGGTAAAGTGATTGGGATTCATCCAGTTTATAATAGTTTTGGATATGGATGCCTTTATATATGTTTCTATATCTGCAAAGTTTAATCCTCCTAGCTTCCCTGGTCTAATATGAAGGGTTAAGGCAATTCTAATTCTCCTAGGGAACCGCAAGAATTTTAATAAAGATGAATTGATTTCTTTGAAAACACATCTTTCGGGAAGCAACTGAATAGCTACAGCCACACACAAAATCTTAGGTAGCAAAACCATTTTTATTAATTGTAATCTGTCTTCAAAAGTTAATAGTATTTTATTCCATCTATCAATACAAATTTTCATTGTATTAATGATATTGTCGTAATTTATTGATGTTATCGCATTTAGATATTTACATAACATTATTTCTAAGTACGTTAGAGTAGATTCTTGTTTCCTTATAATATGCTTTTCTTTAACCTGTGCTTCTTTTTTTTAATTTTGAGAATAAAAATTTAGATTTTGATCTATTAAACTGAAGACCTGAAATCAAATAAAAATTCTCAATCACTACATCCAGTTTCTCTAAGGACTCTTTAGAATTAATTAAGGTTAACAATATGTCATCGGCAAAAAGCATTATTATTTAATGGAAGTCCACCAAAATTACTATTTATATAGTTTACTTGTTTATCTATACATTTTTGTTATTATTTCTTTAAAGATATTACATTTTCCCTGTTTAATTTTACTAGTTTATGGAGCTCTAAAGTTCTGCTGCTTTCAGTTGGCCATTCAGGATCCGCCCCACCTGCATGAGGTTTATTTTGACCTTGCTAAGGCATTTGACAATAACTTACATAAGGGAAAAACTGGCATACTAATAGAGATAAATGCCACTTCACATATAATTCAGTAGGCAAAACACAGGTTAAACAACAGAACACAAGAAGGTGGATGTTGCCTATCTATGATTATAAGTTAACAAATCAAATAACTCAAATAAATACATATGTAAACAGTGGTATTCTGCAGGACTATGAACTATGGCCTTGCTGTTTTGGACTTTATTTCTCTGGCATAAAATTGAGAGCTAGGCTATGGATAACCTAACACTAAAGATGCTGAAGTTGTTCAAGATGGCCAATAAAAATAAAACACCTGGTACAGTAGCAAAAATTTTCCCCGGGATTCATGAAGCTCGGCGCAAGGCCAGCGTAAGGCCTGCGCCGGCGGTGCATGGAATATCCGGCGCAGTAGCGCCATATACATATTAATGAGAGTGCACCGGAATCACAGACACGTGCGCGTAGTGTACGGAGCGAGCCCAGGTAGGATGCGTCTGGAGGCGTGTCTAAGCCGGCATGAGGTGAGCAACCTAATGTGCTGACAGCCACGGTCCGCCCACAATAGTAATGGCAGCAGCCAGGTCCCGTGCAGAATGAAACGCACGTACAGTATGCAACATAGTCCCCGTTCCAAATTAACGGAGAAGCAAATAGAAGCCACGAAGGCATAAGTGTACCCGTCCAAGGAGCAAAGGATACGATAAGACCGCCTTCGTCCGCAATGCACTGTCAGTGTTTACACTCAGAGAAGGTGTACAGTCAAGATGTCAGCACGCCGCACCGACATAGGAGCAGCGACTAAGGTCACCACCTGTCCCACTTTGGTTGGGGCAGTCTCTCCATGGACAGTTGTGTCCCGAAAAAACGAATTAGAAATGGCTGATGTGCTACGATTGTAGGACACAATGATATCCCGTATGTAATGTAATGGTAGCATGAATTGGTTATTTCTGTAACAGAAATACCTAAATGACACAATAAACAGAATAAGCAAGGAAATTGCCACAATAATAAGCAAATTATTTAGGCAAACAAGTGAATTTCTATGCTATATAGTGACCGATTGTATGTGTCGGCCTGTAAAGGCAGATGTGAGTCCCGGAAATATCCCAGATCGGAAAATGGAAAAGGTGGAAACCCCAGCAGCGACATGGGCATGGTCACCAGGGTTACCTGCTGTCCCAATGTGCCATGGACAGTCCCTGATTGGACAGTCGTGTCCCTGCAACAATCGTAAAATGGAAAATGACCCCGATCCCCTTCCACGCAAATTCCCGCAATATATATGTAAATAGTAGCATAAAACATATACATTACGATATGGAACACAGACATGGCATAAGAAAAGAAATAAGGAACCCAAACGCTTACAGAATAAGCTCATAGTATGGCAAACAAGTGAAGTTCTGTCAACTGCACTAGCCCTGGGTATGTGTAGTCCTGCAAATTCAAGTGTCCACATAACATGCCCCACTATGGGCATTGGAAAAGGTGCCAACCATAATGGTCACAAGCAGTAGTGACAGTACATAGCCGGGTAGCTGTGCTGACATAACAACAGTAAGGAAGCAAGATACCTCAAACACAGGCAAACATGTGCATAGCAACATATCCCAGACCCAGCAACGTCTCTGTTGCATACACTGGATGGTGTATGATGAAGTGTAATATCCAGAAGCAGAACCCATGCATTCGGATGTACTACACAATAGCCTCATTGTACATGTCAGTCACACCCATGTATACCCCTGCACCCAAACCTGCTAGCATCCGTGTGCAGCTATACAACCACACACAATGTGCATACCTGAACTGTGGTAAGAAGTTTGTGTTAGGCAATGCCACGCTGGCAAATACATTACCCACATGTCACCAACCCACCGCAGGTACAGATATGTAAATGGCTGCATGTGAATGTGTCAGCAGAATGTGTACATCCGCATGTAGTATGTACCCGCCCAAACCATCTAGGTTTGCATACGACACGGTGCACATAAGTGTACACATGTGGACAAGTCGGTCGTTGGACCACCGCATCGATGATTATCTTTGCAGTGAAGTCGATCACATATAGCGGAACAGGTGCCTACCACACAGGACGCCCTAACAGGGTGCTACAGGCAAAGAAGGGGAAACTGGGACATCACATGTGGAGATTAGCGTGGCTGGACGGACAAATACACACGGTCAAGGTAAAGGACGGAACAACATGCATATGGCTGGATGGATGTTGTTCGTAAAATATATAGAAACACATATGAAGTTCCAGTTTACACTCTAAATACTATATAATGTATTGAATTGTACCGTATAATATGGCAGTAGAACTAAGCCTGCATGTAATTGGTGAAGCTAAGCTGTACTGTGATGGAATTCTGAACCTGGCAGTAAGCAGGACAGCAGGCTCATGTCTGTCATCATTAATTATTTGCTGGGTTACAGAACAATAAATGTATGTACATGCATAACAGCACTCCTTCCCCAGAGGAGGATGGCCTTGTGAGCTCAATGGAAGATAGCAGTACAACTCCCTACCAGAGAGACAAAGCAACGATTAAGAAATTAACTGTCCACTGTATCGTAACAGTCTAGGGTCCTTGAAACAGCTACAATCACAAAAGGATACTGTAATGTACAAGGTGCCTTGCAAGGCTGTGTTATTCCCATGAGAAAACAATTTAAAAGCACGAGCCCAGCACCCACGTATGTATAGACTATTGCGGACCATAGTGATGGAAATGCCCTGTGACCGACCACGCCAGTAAGGTGGGCAAAAGCTGATTGTAAACACTATATAAAGAAACTGCTTACTGTATAGAGTCAGACAAAACTCTCATACTTGGACTGTACATTATTTAGCCTGCCTGTGTACACTACTAAAACTTTCCGAACCCGAGCCTCCTGTGTTATCGGCTGTCACTTAGAAAAGCCTACTGATAACTACAGTCTGGTTGTAACAACTTATTTCACATCGTGATCCTTGTAATCCGAATTCCCTTGGTAAGCTACAGGTCAGAGTGCATGGCTGGTTAGACATGTACGCTGGAGAATATGCATAAATGGTTCTTCTTGAATGAAAAGACCTCCGACTGAATTGTTGTGTGTAAAGAGGCTGTTTACTGTCTGATCTGTGGCTGAAAAGCGGAAAACTGGATCCCAAGAAGAAAACGTGCAGCCTTAAACAGGAGGCCCAGGTAAGGAGTGTCTGCCTTTTGTGTCTATTGTAGATCAGGGACCAGACTACATTGTGTTTCTGTTAACAGTAGTGATATCGGGTCAAGACCTACCCACATACTGTTAAATCTGAACATAGGTCAGGGGAACACACAGCAGAGTAAATAGTGATTGTAGACACTACAGTGGATACAGGGAAGGAGACACACGTGTTATGACAGAAGGGTACGAGCAGTCGTGTAGAGGATATGGGAGATTATCAAGCAACAGATCATGTGATCCGCGCTTGACGGGTGACGGAAGAATATGCAATCGCAGAGAGCACATAATTGTGAGTTACGCAGCAAAATGGGGTAATAAATATGACATTGATGGTATATTAGGCAACATATCGTTACTGAAACATTGTAATCCCTGAAAATTTGATGCATATGCTCCAAGGTAAACACCTGTTCCACCCTGAGAGGGATATGCCCTCTCTGGCCAGTCGTGTCCTGTAAATAAACCGAACAATGTCAAATGTCCTGATATCTCAGGACAAACATTTCCCAGATATATATCAAGATGGTAGCGTAAAACAGTAAATTTGTATGTGGAACAGCAAAATATAATAATAAACAGAATAAGCAACTGAAATGCTACAACAATTGGTCGCCTCCTGGCAAAACGTGAATACCTGTCCTATGTACTGGCCGTGGGTATGCATTTTCCAGGCAAATTACACGCTCAACACTAATGTCCCACATTGTGCATTGTAAAGGTGGCAGCCCTAAGATGTGCAGGCGACAAAACAGCGACAATTGGGTATCCGCCATGCACATCGGTGGACTGAGGTAGTGTACCAAGGGAATAGAACACTACAAATGGCTAAGCATCATACGCACACAGAGAAGATCATAATACAGTAGTACCGACCGCCCCACAACACCCTACCACCTCAGATACCACATGCAGGATATTAAGCGGGAGGGCAGGCTAGTCCCCACATCGCTATCCTGTGGCAACAGAGGTAGCACAACGAACAAATGTAATAGAAGCTATTGAAACCACATCCCTAACACGTAACATACCTAGGGACACCCGAGTAAGAACACAGTACTAAAACAGAGTGAGGATATCTGTCAATTAATTGAAGTACCGAACCATCATGCAGGACAGGAAGGCCAGGACCCAACCCCAGTGAGCGTATAGACCGTGGACACCAGAAGATATCTGCAAAGTCAGAGAGGGAATTCCCCATCCACAAAGTAACCGCTATTCACCATGCAATACCCTGTATCTCCTGATCGGAAACCAAAAGGGGAATGGCGGATGGTACAGTATGTATAAGCTGTAAATAATGTAAGAATACTTAGGGTAGCGTTGGTGCCAGACCCACACACTATATTCAATGCTATGAACATGCCACAGAAGTATCTTACCGTGGTACATATAAGCTATGCTTACTTTGCAATACCTATACATCCACATAGTTCGTATTGCTTTGCTTGTACAGTCAGGGTGACAGATACAGCCATACCCGGCTATCGCGGGGCTACTGTGAAAGTACAACGATATTCTCACAGGGATGGCTAGCTACATTCCGTGTCAACTCCACCCGGGCCAGTCAAGCTCCACTTTAATTGATGATATTCTGCTTGCGGCCCCTACCCAGCAGCAATGTATGGAAGATACAATATCATTATTGAGATAATCAGCAGAACACGGACATAAAGTAAGCAAGCATAAATTGCAAATACAGAGAATACAGGTCAATTACATGGCATATCTGGTATCCAAGTAGGGTAGAACATCACATGACGATAGGAAGGTAGCAATATAATAAGCACCCAAGCCAACTAACAAGAAGGGAATGATGTCGTGTCTGGGCCGACTAACACATGTTACATCTGGATACCAAACAATGCTGTGGAATCCGCTGTCTTGTTTGCCTTAACCTTTAATACACCCATGGCAGCACAACACATAGTACACCGGATTACAGTAGCAGAAACAGCGCTATGCAGACTAGAACGATTGATAGCCTTAACAGCTGTAGTAGGTCTCGTGAATAATCATAACACATGTTGTCAGACCGTAGATTGTAAGCGGAGATATATGACGACAGTCTTGATGCAACAGCAGGGAAGTAAGCAACGCCAAATAGATGACTACTCATTGCAGTTGGACACTGTGGCATGGTCACTGCCACATTGTGTACAGGCAGTTGTTGTAGCACCCATGGCAGTACAGGGCCCGCCGTAATGTTACTAGACCACCCTCTCACTGTGAGAATGTGTCATGCAGTTGCCATCAATCTGCTGCAAGAGAAGATAGAATTCCTGACTCGTGCTACACATGTGTCATGTCTGACCATACCACTGAGTCAACCTCACATGGTGATTGAACGCTGTACAACATGAAACCTACGACCGACACGCCTGACACCTGTGTATGGTACATCACACAGTAGCCTATACGAAATGGCTTAAATAACTACACACAGACATGATAACACTGATATACCCTTAGATGATGCAGAGGTGACAGTTAATGTGTACGGATCATGTAGACAGAGTCCTACAGGAACGAATGAAGTAGTTTATGCAGTAGTTATTGATAATGACATTGTAGACGGCCAAACCCTGCAGCATAACGTGTCTGCTCAAGCAGCAGAATAGATAGCTTTAACACGTGCTTGTACTGTAGCGGAAAAATGATGTGTGGACATATGTCCCGATAGTCATTCTGTTGTCTGTGCAGTGCATGTTTATGAGCAGCAGTGGAAGAATAGGGAATGATAACATCCACCGGTAAACCGATTAAGCATGCGATACGAACCTGAATGCATTACACTACATGCAGTTACCCACTGAAGTAGGTAATTGTAAATGTGCAGGGCATAGAATGCAACAGGATAACAGTAGGAAAGTTGAGGCATGAGCTCATGCACCTGCAAAACAAGCAGCGGCACACTTGGAAAGTGTCTGTGTGAATGAGGAATGACAAACCTCAGACTGTTTAGATGTAGAAACTGTACAAACAATGCAAACAGCAACTACGAAAGCAGAAAAGCCGACGTGGTTATGACGAGGAGCAATCCTTGAACACGGACTGCACATATCCACAGTGAGAAAGCCAATATTAACGTCTAATATATTCAGATATGCGGCTTTGTGGAGCCATGGGTACAGACATGTCTCAACAGGGGGGATGGTACATTTGGTTAACAGAATACCCCTAACATACGGAATTACGAACCACATACAAACCTCATGAGCAGCGTGTCACGCTTGCCGAGATATCATGCACAGGAGTATTTAAACCAAGGGAGTGAGTTGACCTACACCACCCTAACTGCTCCGTGCTATTTGTATGGAATTCATACATCTGCATAAATGTGAAGGGAACAAAGACTGTTTAGCGATTACACATATAGATAATCAAAATGGGTAGAAGCATTCCCAACCAGTAATCCGGATGCAGCAGCAGTGGCAAAGGTGCCAGTAAAATTAACTATCCATAGATCTGGCATGCTGTAAAGAAGCTACAGTGACAATAGAACACATGTAGTTAACCAGACAATCACGCTACCTGGGGGATTACTTCATTACCATGAATGTCAATTGCATGTACAACCCACACTCAGCACGACTGCTGCCGCCGCAGAATGGGATCCCGAGAAATAAGTAGAGGAGTTGGGTGGGTGACATCCAGACGAGTTACATGAACTGTCTACCTCTAGCATTGCTGAGCATGACAACAGTTCCAAATGTAAAGTGCTGCACCCACTTCAAGTAGTATGTGGAATGGCATATCATGTGCCAGAGTGGAAAGCTGTCATGCCTGCAGAGCCGGAGGTCGATGACTCAGTAGTAGGTGACATGAGAGGATTGTTAACTAGTAACACTGTTCCTCAGTTAAAGTCTGTTACAGATAAGAGCAAACGAAGACGGAAGCATAGCTGACACCAGTATCCTGTGTGTATGTCACTGTTATCCAAAGAACATTATTGCCAAGTGGACAGTGCGAATGTCTGTACCGGTACTGTTGGCAACGCCTACCGCAGTAAAGTTTGCAGAGAGGTTGTCCTGGGTCCACCTCACATTTCTCAAACTGGTAAAGGATATCAAGTCTGATTGACATCTTGTAGCTGATATACCAAAGAGCCCGAATCACCCGGCAAAGACTGTATAACAATACAAAGCAACCCCAAAGACATTTATGTTTGCTGTCCTAATGATTATACACCTATTAACCATGTTTGTGTTTACGCTACAATTTCGGACCTCACCTGCATATAACTACACGGATACAAATACTGATACGTGATGAACTGGCCACAGAGTGTCTTCCACACCTCAACAGATCCCTAGGCATGATGCGTGTGCAGATAGAGACCAGGAACACTTTAAATTGCTGTGTTTGTACTGCCATACCTACATCATATGGAGGACTTCCGATGCATGTGGTCCCCTTGGGGATAGATTGAGACTTGTGAATATCTACACTTTGATACAGGTTCTGTGACATCACAGGACAACGTGGCAATGTACTTACCTGTTACACAAAAAGGAATTGTATGTTATCATAAACATGGTACAGTTGCAGTTGGTGGGAGTATTTGTAACATAACTGTGTCTTACTTAATGTCATATAACAGCCAAAGATCACAGTACTACTTGTAGCACCATTCCTAATTTGTATTGAAACATCATGAGAACAATGTTGAAGGATGTGCAGAAACATCCTGAATTGTATAAACAGTACTCTGTTAGAGACAGGAATTTGTTACATGCAGAGGTAACCCGCATCAGTAATAAAGTAGAATATAGTTATGTTGTTTGTGGGAAATAAGCATAGCAATGGTTACCTGGGAATTGGTCCGCAGTTGTTATTTGGGTTATCTGGCTCCAGTCACATGACATACTGTACAATTGCCTGTGGGTGCTAAACTAACTATAACACATATAGCTCAAGAACTGGGAACACAGTCGGGAAACCTACTAATCCACTGGGAGAAATGGAAGCTGTTCTGACATGTCAGTCCTCTGCAAGAGATAAAGGAATACCGATTCATATGGACTTCAGTGACAGCGACACAACCTGGGCTGGAACACCGCCAGCTTCTGGAGTAGTGAAAGCAATCAGGAACAGAGGAAGTTATCAAAACTGTCGGAGGAAGGATGAATGTGACTTCCGCCCTGAACATGTGACTGATGAACTGGATGCAATGAGAACTGTTGTGTCACAAAATGTAATAGTGCACGACTGCACCGTGGCGCTGAGAATTGGTACGCGCTTACTGAAGAAGATCGCTGTGTCCAACTACCACATGAAGAGACCAAAAGCAACGCCCACCTACAGGTAATATAGCAGGTGTCATCCATGGCGGAAACAGGCCCAAACCCACTGCCAACCATTTCCACAAACCATTGGGTGGATGGGGTCAGTCATACTGAATATCATGAATGCCATTTGTGTTGTTCTGCTCATATTGGGAGCATGTGTCTAGTGCGGATACTGTGCATGTAAGTATTAGTCAGGACTCTGGCAACATACCTGTACCCGAGACTATGGATCAAGACCTGTAGTGGTATTTGTCAATAGAAAATGCAATCCTACTTGCAATGTACATCAAATTACCTGCCTAGTTAAACGCTCCACAGAGGAAGACGCCAGGAATGAAATAATGTTGTATATGTCTCTGGATAGAGTAGAAGCAATCAAAGGAGGGAGAATGTTAGCAAAATGCATATTTAAACATAATATGACGTGCAACTTTAGAAGCTAATAGTGTATAATGCATATTATTCTACCTGACAATATAGCAGTACAGCTTCTCATGCATGTAATTGCTTGTAGTGTAGCTGCAGTGTGATTGAACCCTAACCCTAGCAGTAACCAGTGCAGCAGGTGTATGTCAGTCAGCATTAGTCATCTGCTCGGTTACAGAATAATACATGTATGTACAGGTATATCTGTCATCCTTCTACTGAGGAGGATAGGCTTGTGAGCTGTAACACAGAGTACAGCTGCTCAGCAGAGAGACACAGGAACCTAGTATGACACGGAGTGAGGACTGAATATGAACAGTGTTGGAACCGTGTCAGAGCAGAACTTACCAAAGTACAGTCTAACTGAATATGTGTCTCGCAAGGTTGGGCTATCCTCATGGGAAAACATGTAATAAGCATTACCTGAGCACTGTTGTAGGAATACAATGTTCTGTACTCTAGCAATGTAAATGCCTCGTGACTGACAACATCATTAATGTGTGCAAAAGATGATAGTATACAGAATGCTCATACAGATGTAACATGTATAGAGTTGAACAAATGTCTAAACTTTGACTGCATACTCCTTTGCCTCCTGCTGCACAGTAATAAAATGTTATTAATCCCAGCTTCCTGTGTTAATGAGTGTCATGTTGAAAATACGAATGAGTGTTACAGTTTGATTTAAAAGACTTAATTGACAGATGTTTACCTTCTAGCATTGGAATAGGTCAAGACAAACATCACAATGTCCATGTGTACCACATACACACAGCCAGTAACATGCAGTAGTAGTGCATGAAGGCATACACGACTGTGGGAAAAGTACAGGACATATGGCACGTGCCAAGTGCAGATGCATGACACAAACACCAGGATGGGTGTCCCTGCAAAGAGGAACATGTGCCAACTACACCTCCCACAGATGTACTGGCAATAAAAACACATGGCAAACACACAGACACACTACTGTCCAACACATGACTGCAACGGAGCCTGGTCAAACACCAACATGAAGCATGCACAAACAGGGACTTGAGTAATGTTTGCCTTAACACCCCCCCATAGGCCAAAGAAGAATAGAATGGACATATGCATGGAATGCTGTGAAGGATGTGTGGTAGTCCTCAGTATCACAGTGTTAGGGACACAGATACACTGTCATCAACTGTGACGTATGTGCAATGTACACAGCATACCTGCATGTAATACAGAGGACAATCATGTGCCACAGAAATATACAGTGGCGAAAGACTATAGTGGATAGACAATTGTACATGTGACAAACTATGAATATAGGTTCACACGTCCATAGGTACAGGGTAGGCCATCGTCCCAGGCCCAGCCATAATACTACACCATAGTTAGGATGACTTTGCCAACCTTCTGTGCTTCAGATGAAATACCCATGATATTGCTGTATCTCCGCCAAGCAGTGATAATGATGTAATCCCTGGCCTATACCTGCAATCCTCCATCCAATGGACAACATAGCTGCGAACAAGGCTAGGAAGGATGTCTGTCTCACATGTACTGTGATGTAGATCCACAGCATAATGATTGTCTGGGTGATATATGTGTCACCCAAACACATCCCATGAATGACCGTGACAAGGTAAATGTCACCTGCCCTAGTGATTCTGAGGGATGCGGATACAGTAGGTGAAGCATACACATGACATATGGGTTGACATGGCCTTGTATGTCAGGCACAGGCCAACAACAAACAGCAGGTATGTGACGGATGTGGCAGGGTCCTACATGTGGGGCAGCATTACACAAAATGGTGTCATCCTGCATCTGTACAACGATCAACCTATGTGGGCTTCACAGCTGCTGTAGGTGTATGGTCAGATACAGTCTGAATGGGGCAATGTAGTAGATCATAGGTGTAACACGAATGGGTACAAGGGAACAATGACCTAGCCTGATGTAGATGTGAATCCCTGCACCAACAGGTGGGCAATGTAGAAGACCCACACAACCACGATAGCAACGTGTGTGTGGAATGAATGGTGACCATCCAACACTGTCCCCTGATTCCTGGTAATCACCCCTGTGCTGAGTGGACAGCCACCTATATGCTGGACATGGGTGACCTAGTACTTCCACAGGTATGATGTTGCATGACGTTGCATTTAGCTGTGGGACATGTCCCTGACAGCAGATATGCATATCTGGGAGGCGCCTTCGAAGGATATCTGTGTCAGATGTCTGTCCCACTATGGCACCTGTGTTGCAGTCATCTACAAACACTGTTGCCCATAGCACCCCTGTGTGTGCCTGTACCGTGAAGATGTAGGTGTATGACAGGAGTGCACACATGGAAGGGCCCCATGGGACACCACTTCTGACAGGCAGTAGGTCTGATATGCTGCCAGCAACTATGACCGTGTGGGTTGTGTCACATAGACAGTTTACAACACATTCTGTGATGTGCGTGTTCACATCCCAGCCAATGGGTTTATCAACGATACCTGAGGGGGGGTAATGTGATGAAGGGCTTTGCCAGGTCGAGGTAGGCTGTATGGACTGCAACACCCCCATCAGTGGCCTCGGCGACTGTCCTGAAAATGTCAACCATGCTTTAAAGGCATGAACCGCCCCTGAACAAGACAAACCGTGTGTGAGGCAAAGTAAGTATGTCCCCTATGCAGTCATGTACGAGCCACAGTATGATCCCTCCCCATGTCTTTGCAGATAGGTCTCCTCAGGGTAATGGGACAGGAATAACCAGCCTCAGTGGAGGTATTGGCCTTCTGACGTGGGACTACAGTTGCCATGTGACACAACCTGGGTACCCTACCTGAGGTGAGGCTACAAAGAAATAGCTGTCCTAACTGTGTGTCCAATTCATAACCGAGATAGTGGAGTACACAGCGGGTCACCAGCTGGTCTCATCGATGCTATGTCCACTACCCTGGAGAGAGCATGTCCCACCTGTGTGTCACAGAACATTTGGTGACCACAAACCTGTGGTACACACATCACCTCATGTGTGGGGAGGGTGTGGAGATGTCCTCACTGGACTTGTCAGCCTGTATGTTGGCAATGTGTGTATGTTGAGTAAACCCCACCTCTATGTGAACCCAGTCAGAGCATATGTGGGACTGAGCTCCCAGGTGTCCAGCATAGCAACTGAAGGTGGTATGATTGTTAGCCAGGTCCATGTAGGTATATCTGTGGAATGTGCCCTGGACTATTTCATGACAGTGTGTAAGTCTACACATATGATGACCAAGGGTCTCACACCTCACAAGGTGTCTGCTCCACCTTGTAGTAGCCACCTCCTCGTGTTGTACATTTTGTGTATGGCTGGGGTACACCACACTGGATGCTTGGCATTGGTACACTGAACCACAGTTGGGTAAGTGAATGACTGGCTCATGCAGTCCTGTAGGTACTGGTAGATGGCAAATGTGATTGATGCAGTGGCTGCCGCACTCATCGACCACTGGCTCAGGGTCCTTAAAGGAGACCACAGTACTGCGCAGTATTGTGTAGTCTGCCTGTGAGCAAGCAATGTGTATGGTAACTGGCAACACTCACAGCAACGGATGCCAAAAGCAGAAGCCAATGTCCAAATAACATAGATCAACTTCTGCATTACAATATGTGTTATCATACATGTATTGACATGTGTCTGCCAATTACAATTGGAAATGGCCGGTAAGACTGGCCTAAAGTTCCCATGATGTACACAGTCTGGGGTGTTGTTCCGATAATAAAGTGGCAATACCTCCCAATCGTGACCTCTGGGTATGGTATGAAAGTGGTTGTTAACCTGCAACATTGGATGTATAGCATTGGTTTCTGGTGTCGGAAGACTTGGTTCCTGTAGCACAACACAGTATGGGTAGTCAAGCACACATACACGATTGCTGAACACACAGCATCAGTGAAACCCACTGCTCACAAGGACACAGTCCGACAAGCTCTACACTTTACATATGCACAGTGGTGTCCATTGTAGGACCCAAAAGTTGTGGAAAGAATCGAATAAATTCTTATTTCAAAGCGAACCTGAAATCATTGACGTCACAGGAACACATATGCACCGCAAGCGTGTATAATGTAGCTGATAGCTGTCCATGTAATGCAGCACAGATGCACAGAAATACCCAGGGTACCGGTCCATAGAACTGCGCCCACATCACAGTTCCGCACACATGACGGATGTGTAATGGGTACTGTCAATTGTTGCAGTCAAGGGATTCTGGGTATGTAGACGCTGTGCTCGGTGTTGTTTCGCAGGCAATCCTTTCTCCCGCCTGGGAGGGATGTGCGTAGCACCTGCCTTACTCTCCGCTAATAATGCAAACCATACCCGGAGAATGCTAAATGTAGGTGTGGAATGTGTACAGCCCTATACTAGTGTCCAGTAGGCAATTGTCATGGATGGACACCCGTATGGCCAGGATGGCACCTACAACTGCAAACCCGGTACATGACATAGCCGGTAAGGCATAACACAGGAAATACACATAGGGACTACAGTTGACATTCCACATACAAAGCAGGACCGTCGTGCCAACACCGGCGTACACAGCACTCAATCTGCCAGCAACAGACTGAGGAGCACCCGCCACCGTACAGCGGAACAGATGTGCGACCTGTGGAACACATACTAATGGCACACACACAACGCCAAGTAGGATATGTAAACTATGGCATTCCCACCTATGAAGACAACATGGTTAAATGAATGCATAGGTAAGCAACATGTTCCGGTGGTGTTATATTGGTAATATAGTGACGGATATGTCCCATTGGGATGTCTGAGGTGTATATGAAGCAGTTGCTAACCAGCATCTTTGGATGTATGTAATTTGTTCACAGTACTAAATCAGCTGGTTATGTAGCACCATGTGGAATGGGTAGTCAAACAGACATCCGCGATTGGGGAACATACACCAGCAGTGAAAAGCACTGGGCAGGTGGACACAGTCCAGCAACATTTAACTTGACATATGCACATCGGTGTCCATTGTAGGACCCAAAAATTCTGTTCAGAGAATGCCTGCTAGCTTCCTGCATTACTCACGTGACCTCATTGTCGTCACCACGTCACAGGTACACATATGCACGCAAGCATGTTCAATGTTGATGATAGCTGTCCATGAACTGCAGCACACATGCACAGAAATACACAGGGTATCGGGTCCATTCAGCTGCGTCCACATCACAGTCCAGCACACATGAAGGATGTGTAATGGGTACTGTGCACTGTTGCAGTCAAGGGAGTCTGGGTATGTAGAATCTGGCCTCCGTGTTGTCTCGCAGGCAATCCTTTGTCCCGCCCCGTGGGAGGGACGTGTGCGTAGCACATGCGTCACTCTCCGCTATTAATGCACACCATACTGCGGGGAATGCAAAATGCAGGTGTGAAATGTGTACAGCCCTATACCAGTGTATAGTAGGCAATTCACATGGATGGACAAGCGTATGACTAAGATGGCACCCATAACTGCAAACAACGTGGAAAAACACTGCCGTAGTAAGGCATTACACAAGTCATACACATAGGGAGTCCAGTTGACATTCCCCATACAACAAACACAGACAAACCGCTGATGAAGTCAAAAGCAGAGACGAGGTACTGTAGGGACCGCCAGTGACCAACCAGAGCACACCAAGAATTAAAGGCAGTCACCATAGTCTATTGAGCTCACTTCGTCTGCTTCATAAGCAGACTTATTCAGACTACATACAATGCAGTCCAACCTACTACATTTACAAGCATTAATTGGTCAGTACATTACATGTGCTAGGTACTAATTACATGCCTTAAAGGCAGACAAGTGAACAAACCTCACTTGCGTTGCAGATCCCACACAGTGAGGACATCAGACATTGCTTCGAAAGGTACAGTCTTCATCGGAAAATATAAATATATGTACATACATGAAACATGAACCAACATAAAATGTTTTCCAAATGTCTGACTGTGTAAGATACATATATATGTCCTACGGATTGTGCCAATATATTAACAGAACTGCAGACACCTAGTAATATAAATGAACCATAATATATACACATAAACCGTATGATTATGACTACTGTAAAATAGACCAACGAAATGTAAACATTCACAATGTGCTAATGTAAATATTCAGTTAGAAGGTTACTTAAATAAATCAACTCAGTCATCCATGTGTAAATACTAACACAAGGCCAGCGAGGTGCTTGCCCTCACATGTACTGGGATGTTGTTCCACAGCATAGTGAGTGTCTGGGTGATGAATCCGTCCCAACAACACGTTCGATTAATGACAGTGTCAAGGTGTACGACAGCTGCCCTTGTGGTTCTGAGGGATCTAACTTATTTACGTGAAGCATAGTCATCAGATCTGGGTTCGACATAGCCGTGTATGCCAGGCACGGGTCACCTCTGGGCAAGTGGTATGCAACTGTATACAGCTGGAATTCTTTCAGTCGGTCAGTATAGCACATATACCTGAGACCCTGCATCTGTTTGTCGAAGAACTGTTGGTGCCTTTCCAGCTGCTGCAGGTGTTGGGTCAGATACATTCTGAACGGGCATTGTACCCAATCATAGGTCTATTGAGCGATGAGTACAACGGGACAATGACCTACCCTGATCTACATGTGAATCCCTTCATGATGATGTGGGCAATGTAGAAGGTCTACCTAACTATGTTAGCAACATGTGTGTCTACCGAACGGTGAACAACAACACATGTCCCCAAATCACTGGTAACCCCCTCTGTGCTCAGTGGATTGCCACCTATATGGTAGCTCAGGTAACCTTGTTCTTCCCAAGGGTATGCCTATGCATTTCCTGGCATTTAGCTGTAGGACATGTCTCTGGTACCACTTATCCACATCTGTGAGGCACTCCTGAAGGATATCTGTGTCAGATGTGTGTCTGACTTTGGCACCCGGTTTGCAGTCATCTGCAAACATTGTCACCCATAACCCCTGTGTATGCGGTACATTGGAAACGAGATGCTGGAAATAGTGGACCCAGGACTGAGCCCCATGGGACACCACCTGTGACTGGCTGTGAGTATGACATGGCACCAGCAACTATGGCCATGTGTGTTCTGTGACTTAGCCCGTTTGCAACCCATATGGCGATGTATGGATTTACATTCAAGATGACGGGTTTATCAATTATACCCGAGGGGGTTATTGTGTCGAAGGCCTCTGCCGGGTTGAGGTAGGCTGTATGGACTGCTTTACCCTCAGCAATGGCCTTGGTGACTGAGTCTACAAAGTGAAACACGTGTAAAGGGCATGATATGACTCTGACCAAGCTAAACTGGGTTGTATCCAAAGTATGCGGGTCCCCTATGTCATTATCTATGTGTCCCATTATGATCCATCTCCATGGCTTTGCAGATAAGGCTTGTCAAACTAATGGTATGGTAATAACCAGGGTCAGTGGAGGCACCATCTATGTGGAGTGTGACTACAGTCGCCCTGTGCTACTACTCAGGCACGATCCTGAGGTGAGGCTAAGATTAAACAGCTGTCCTAAGTGTGAGTTACAGTTCCTGGAGTACACAGCTGGGACACCATGTGGAGCCATGGATGCTGTGTTGACTGCCTTGGGGCTGGATGTGGGTAATGCTGGACATACCCACGGCAGACGTGGCACGTTCCCGAGTCCGATGCCCAAGGGACCACACACATAGCCGGCCTTAGGCATAGGCCAAGAAGGTAGCCGCCTAGGGTGATGCTCTACCGGGCACCTTTCCAGACTCTATTTGGTGTAGGTAGACAAGAGAGGGGGTAGCGGGTGATGTATCGGTGGCAACGCCTGCCTAGGTCACCACTTTCACCGTAAGGCCACTCTTCCCGCGGGTAATACAGCAGTACCCACACCCAGACGCAGGTCATTGCTAGGGTCATTGCTAGTATGGCACATCATCTATGTAAGGAAACCATATATCCCCAGACATAATGGCACAGCATAATGCCTGTTCGCCGCCAAAGGCAGACATACGCCACCCGCGGGTGCGGACGCATCGCGCTGATGCCCGCTAACAATGCCGACATTGTCTCGCTTTGTGAAACAAACTCCACAGAGACATTCAATAATAGACAGCGACGGACAACCCGATGTCCTCGTGGTTCGAGCTGTTCAAACTGTTACGCCATGTCAAATGTGTTTAGCACAGCGGAACCGTCCAAACAAAGCAACGGACATGTCTGTGGCTCAGTGAAAGTCGCCACGCAATGTTAAACCCTTGTAATATTGCGACACAGGCCATACATACGGAGGGTTAGTAATGGAAATTGGTTATTTCGAGCAGACCGTGTGCAATTAGTATAACGACATCTACAATGGGTACACCGGCCAATCGGCGCACACGGTTACGTAATAATTGGGGGCGTGACATGGTACCATGGACACGGACAAAACGCGCCCATGTGACTCATCTAACATTCAGACAGGGTCAGGGCAGTCCCGCACAGTGGGCGGCGAAGACCAAACCCAAAGCACCACAGCAACACCCTGACAATCGAAGGCCTGTATGCGTATGGGATATAAGCAGCTGTCATCTGAACAGCCCTGCGGTGACGACATATGCATCCTGGGCCATGAGCGAGGGGGAATTAGGAATGTTCAACATGCAGTACCGCACCTTTCCCAGCAGGAGAATGGATGCCTGTGACGCGGCGTGTGCGGGGGATATGTAAATGTACATAGGTACCATGGGTATGCATATTAATGACAACGAACAGCTAACGCGGCACTGGTCACAGTAACCGCCAAACGTGAATGCAGTCACGTTTGAATTACGACTATTTCTATTTATTTTAGTTTTATTTTATTTTATTTTACATTTGATGACCGGGCTAGTCTAGCTGGATATATGTCCATTTGCATTAGAGGCCCGGGGAGAAAAGCTCCACACATAACATAATAATGACAGACAGACATATTATTAATAAAGACACAGAATAAAATTAGAAATATAAATCAATTTTGTTAATAAAATCAACATACATTAAGGAACTCAAACAGTTTAATATCATACATAATGTTTGGTCAATTTCAAAGCATTTTATCTAGTACATAAAGGTTATGCACTAAGGCATTTGCCATATGGATAACAGTTGAAGCTCAGAAGGATACAGTAGTAAAAGGGGAATGTAAGATGAATAAAAGGGAAGAGGCAGGGGTTAGGAAAAGAGAGAGGAAAAGAGGGAAGACTATAGAACATATACATGTGCACGTGTACGTAAAGCGCCCATGCTGCAAAGACTGTTACATATATAAAGCTGTAAGTGCTTTCTGCACACGTCCGTCAACCGGATCAGACATATGTTACCGGAATAGTCACAAGTAACGCAAAACACGTAACCACACAGACACTGTAAACATATATAAACGGACTACGGATATGCATGTGCGCTGCGCAGAACCCCACAATCCGACATGCGAAGTGTGCGTGTGCGTGTGATCCAGTGGAACCAGGAAGGTTACGGATGTCTCCTCCACACGTTTACATTCATAATTGTCAAATGTATGCTTAACTAGTACTTATTGATTCCATGCTTTGTTATCGTAATGCTACTATTATACACATTGATATACAATAACCTGATCAACACACTACATTCTAAGGTGCACTCTCAGCAATTATCAACTATGTGTCCGGATACCGATTGTATTTACCAATATTGTATATATATTGACACATTGTTGCCGTATTATTGTTTCCATGAAGTAAGGCATGCAACACTGATATGTATATGTCACGCTATAATCAAGACTTGGAGCACTGTCCACCTAACTATGAGCAGGTTTATTGATTATTTCGCTTTAAACCGACTCTGAAGGAAGTGTATAAGGGACGGCTATGTCATGCATTCCGCACTCGACGATGCCCCATGTTAGTAGGTGAGAGAGCTCAGTATCCTTTCACTGTGGAGTCTATCGATTTGACAGTGTCTGTTTTGCCGATATATGTTCCATGATGTCGCTTAGGAAGATGGGCAGGACGCAAGGTTTGCTGTATTTCCGCATACTGGCACGTGGATATAGATAGGCCATGTAATACAAATGATGGGTTGTCAAGCAGACATCCACGATTGGGGAACATACAGCGGCAGTCAATACCACTGGCCAGATGGGGACAGTCAAACACGCTCTACACTTTACAAATGCACATCGGTGTCCATTGGAGGACTCCAAAATTACGACGCCTGCTCCTTTATCCACTGGGATCAGCCAATCAAAGTACTAACCGTGACTACGGCACAGCTAGACATATGCACCACCAGCGTGTTTAAGGTTGATGATACCTGCCCATGACATGCAGGACATATGAACAGAGGTCCCCAGACTGCCGTGTCCATACATGTGCGCCCATATCCCAGTACCGCACACATGAAGCATGTGTCATGCGCATCGTGGGGGTTGCAGCCATGGTATCCTGGGTATGCAAAATGGGGCTCGTGTTGTTTGGCAGATAATCCGCTGTCCCGCCTGGGAGGGCTGCGGGTACAGGACGTGCCTTAGTCCCCAGTAAGGATGCAAAGCATCCATAGGGTAATGCTAAAGGCATGTGTGAAATGTGCTCAGCCCTACATCAGTGTCCAGTAGGCATTTCCCAAGGATGGACAAACGCACGGACAAGATGGCACCCATAATAGCAAACCTGGTGGAATCACACAGCCGTAGTAGGGCATGACACAAGACATTAAGATGGAAACAACAGTAGATACACCCCGTAGACATCCATCCTGCCGCGCGTAATCCCAGCGCATACAGCAGCGAAGGTGCTATCAAGTATGTGGGGATCACCCGCTTCCACTCTGCGGAACATACCTGCGACCTGTGGAACACATATTAATGGCACACCAACAACGTCAAGTAGGAAGGTCATACTATCGCTAAAATATGGCGATCACACACATAAACGACATACTGTCATCAATAAATAGGTTGTACATGTACCGGCTGTGTTATACTGACAATACAGTGGCGGATAGTTCGCAATGGTACCTGTGAGGATTATCTAAAGCAGTTGCCAACCTGCATGACTACAGTAACACCCTATGGGTAAATTGTGGAAGGACACGGGTTACGAGCACTACATAATATGGGTAGGCGGACAGACATCCGGAATGGGGAACATACGGCGGCAGTCAAACCCACTGGCCGAATGGACACAGTCCAACATGTTCTAAACTTTACATATGCACATCGGTGTCCATTGCAGGACCCAAAAATACTCCTTAGGTAAGTGTAGGCAACATAGTGTGAACCGAAGAGGTGACAGCCGTGACTACGCACAGCTAGATATATGCACCACCAGCGTCTTCAAGGGTGATCACAGCCGCCCATGAAATGCAGGACATATGAATAGGCCTCCCCCGGCTGCTGCGTCCATACACGCACGATCACATCCCATTTCCGCACACATGAAGGGTGTGCAAGGGATACTGTCGAGGGTTCCAGACATGGGATCGTGGGTATGCAAATATGGGTGTCGGTGTGGATTGGCAGATGATTCGTGGTCCCGCCTGCAGCGGACGTGGCCATGGCATATGCGTTACTCCGCAATACTAATACCGATCATCCACCGGAAATGGAGAATGCAGCTGTGAAATGTTGACAGCCCGATACTAGTGTCCAGTAGGCAGTTCCCATGGATGGACAAACGACGCCAAGATGGCACCCATAGCTGCAAACCTGGGGGAATCCCACAGCTGTTGCAAGGCATAACCCAGGGAACACAGATACGGTCTACAGTACACACTCCCCATTCAAAGCAAGACCGCTGGGCAGATACCGCGCGACACAACACTCAATGTGCCAGCACATCTATGGGGATCACACGCCCATACAGTGGAACAGATGGGTCACCTGTGTAAAGATACCAATGGCACAATCTCCACGCCTGCTGGGAATGACATAGGATGGTCAAACTATGGCGTTGACACCAAAGAAAGACATCCTTCGTGAATTAATAGGATTGATGTCAA
Organism: Protopterus annectens; assembly: GCF_019279795.1. NCBI lineage: Eukaryota > Metazoa > Chordata > Ceratodontiformes > Protopteridae > Protopterus > Protopterus annectens. The sequence continues at coordinate 919,887,780 of NC_056725.1, read as the reverse complement.
TACACCATGGCAAACACCCAATGAACAGGGAAGACTTGCTGGCACCCTATGGCCACAAACCATGTCACACATAGGTAGATGGAACAGTCAACATAAACATTTCGTCCACGACAGGTCGCATATGGTATCCAAAGGTACTTCATAGACATGTATGCGCTATTACCCATTGGCCCCGTGGGACTTACACATAACATGGAAGTATCCAGGCTTTAAATATCCACCCTTACACTTCCATTTGTCACTTTCTATGCGAGCAATGGAGATGTAGCCACAGCATAGAAAGCAGAGACGTACTGCTAACAAAACACACACATGTCAACATCACAGAAAGCATACTATGAACACACTTATTACATGATATTGTACTATGAAACACAAACAAACCAGCAACCTGCAGCAAGAATAGTCCCCGTAGTTCGACACAACACAAGTCTTCGTAACATTTAAACAGTTCATGAAAACATGCAACGTTTCCGTTGTTTCCACAACGTGTGCAGGAAAAATGCTATGTCTACGAATGTTAACAATCAACAATGTGAGTCTTAACATGATTTTAAATATCACAGTGTTGATTGTGAACACTGTAACAATTTGCTCATTCAGTTGTATTTTCGAAAGTAACGGAAACACACACACACACGGAAGGGACGGGAGATGAACCTACGCCTATTTACATGAACTCAGTACAGTATGAAGCATTTACACAACGCTACCGAAAGTTAACTGACGTGAGCGCTGTCAGAGGCATACATGTAGGCTGCTGACGCCACCCGCAAGACAATATTTGGAAATAGCCAAGGCATGTGTTGCGGAGCGGCTAAAAGCATAATCAGTCGCAGAGGCAGCTGGAAACACACACACACAGAGACACACACACACACGGAAGGGACGGGGGACGAACCTACGACTATCTACATGAACACACTACTGTATGAAGCATTTACAGAACGCTACCGAGTTTACTAAACAGACCGCTGTCACAGGCATACTTGTAGGCTGCTGACGTCACCCGCAAGACAATAGTTGGCAATAGCCAAGGCATGTGTTGCGGAGCGTCCAAAATCATAATCAGTCGCAGAGGCAGCTGGAAACACACACACACAGAGACACACACACACACGGAAGGGACGGGGACGAACCTACGACTATCTACATGAACACACTACTGTATGAAGCATTTACAGAACGCGCCACCGAAGTTTACTAAACAGAGCGCTGTCACAGGCATACTTGTAGGCTGCTGACGCCACCCGCAAGACAATAGTTGGCAATAGCCAAGGCATGTGTTGCGGAGCCGCCTAAAATCATAATCAGTCGCAGAGGCAGCTGGAAACACACACACACAGAGACACACACACACACGGAAGGGACGGGGACGAACCTACGACTATCTACATGAACACACTACTGTATGAAGCATTTACAGAACGCGCCACCGAAGTTTACTAAACAGAGCGCTGTCACAGGCATACTTGTAGGCTGCTGACGCCACCCAGAAGACAATAGTTGGCAATGGCCAAGGCATGTGTTGGAGCCGCCTAAAATCATTATCAGTCGCAGAGGCAGCTGGAAACACATACACACAGACACACACACACACACACACACACACACACACACGGAAGGGACGGGGACGAACCTACGACTATCTACATGAACACACTACTGTATGAAGCATTTACAGAACGGGCTACCGAGTTTACTAAACAGAGCGCTGTCACAGGCATACTTGTAGGCTGCTGACGTCACCCGCAAGAGAATAGTTGGCAATGGCCAAGGCATGTGTTGCTGAGCGTCTAAAATCATAATCAGTCGCAGAGGCAGCTGGAAACACATACACACAGACACACACACACACACACACACACACACACACACACACACACACACACACACGGAAGGGACGGGGGACGAACCTACGCCTATCTACATGAACACACTACAGTATTAAGCATTTACAGAACGCTCTACCGAAGTTTACTGAGCAGAGCGCTGTCAGGAGGCATACCCCACGTGAGTGGTATGATTTGCAGAGGCAATGCGCCCGATCGAGTTCGACAGAGTGCGCAGTCACGCAGTCTGTTACCATCCTGTCGCCGTGACACCAACACGCTAGTGCTGCAGTCAGAAATAACAAGTAACTACTGATCAGTACATCACTGCATACTGGGCATGCTCAGACACTTAGACTCGGCACAGGGCAGACATGCATACACATGTTGCGACAGCATGGGTGGCGGAATGTGGACCGCCGTGTGTGTCCAGCCACACAACAGGAACCTGGCCATGCCACAGACGTGGCCGTTGCGTAGGGGATACAGGCATGCACCCGGGGTATGACTGCAGACGGGCGCGGTGTGCACTGTGCTGTGTGTCTATCTACACAGCTGCCTACTGGGCATGCTCAGACACTTAGAGTCGGCACAGATCAGACATGCATACACATGGTGCGACGGCATGGGTGGCGGAATGCGGACCGACCTGTGTGTCCGCCACACAACAGCAACCCGCCATGCCACAGACGTGGCCGCTGCTGCGGGAATATCTAGGTGCAATTAACCATGTGTAGGACTGGCCTACAGTTTGTTGCATGCTACAGACAACCCTCCCAAACACAGGATACCTTCACAGATGTCCTGAGGACACTGGTGAGTGGGCATGCTCTCACAACAGCACCGTATTGGGTGACATGAACCACCCATACATAGCCTGGGAACATTACCCATGGCACAACACAGTACGCCAGCAGTCCCAGGTGTTCACACACCTGGCCACTGTTAAACAGCCATGCACCATACATACTAGGGGATGTCTGACAGTTCTGCCCATCACACATGGTGAGGATATGCCCCACACAGGATGTACAGCCCCAATGGTGATGCAAGACCGTATAGTGGATCCACTGGTCATCCACTCACTGTAACCAACACCAGCATGGGGACCTCAGTGATGACCTCTCCACATAAAACCACACACATCATAATGACCGTGTGGTACCCTACAAGTCCTCCATGCCAGTGTTGAACAGAGGCCAGACCTGCAAACGCCTAACGAATGCCTTCCCCGACCACCCACATGCATGTCTGCAACAGGCAAACATGATGACATCAGGCCCTTGTCCACCACAGGTAGGCACATGGTGTGGTGGACTGCAGCCACTGGCTACCTGTACATCAACAGTTGGAGCTACTACATGGCAGAGCAATGACAGTACCAGGGAAACCATCACCCATTCATACCGGCGCTACCATACGGCCCCACATACCATCATCCAGGTCCGCTTGTGGGAGTGGTACTGCAGAGGGCACATGAGACAACCACAGGGCCTTCCCTAACTGTGGTAAGGACATGGTTGGGGCACACAGACTTGCCTGGAAATGGTCCAGAATGGTACAACAGTCACTGCACCCACAGACATTGTCTGCAAACCACAGGACATGTTCCATGCATACATCCCCCAACAGGGAACATATCCATCCCACCAGAGTGTATCCTCCCAAACATGTCATATGGCCTGCAGTGATCCCATATCTCTATGGCGGTTGACACGTCAGCAATGGGCACCGATGGTGTCCCTGGCTGTGTGCTATCCATCCTCATTGAGGCCCTCGCCCACACATGCGCCACTGTGTCATGTTAGCCTTACTATGGGCTATGTCCCCAATGGATGCCATATGGCATCTGTGGTCCCACTATGCCAGGGTAGTGCTCCTATGGACTGTCAACAGCCACACCCTATACGCTTGACAAGTGTTGTCTGCAAAGCTGTGTGGAGGTCCATACAGGTGGCCATGGTTACAGATAGCGTGTACAGCCAATACCGAACATACCCACAACTACATAGTCAAGGGCAGATCCTGCCTCCCGAACCTGCTCGTCCAGTCTGGAGTGGTCACCAAGGCCATTGATGGGGATACGTGGGTTTGCACACAGTACCATGACCTGGTGGGAACGCTCAGAGCACACTACACATGGGACCCATAGAAAGGCTCGCCAGCATACATGTGGGGACATATGTCACCCGATGCTTCTCAGACAGGTTGGAGGTCACACCACACAGGGTTGGTGCTCAAGGTGCCTTGTCACACTCATATCTGGACCCAGTGGAGGCCCACAGGGCTCACTCCTGTGCCCCTGCCATATGGCATCCGACCTTCCAATGTGCATGCAATCATAGGGGGATTGTAGCAGACAAGGTATGCAGATGACTACGCACCAGCCAACATACCCAACACCCCATGTTACACGGACATCCACCTAGGGCGCCATAGACAAGGATGACTGGTGCCAGAGCCATGGCCTGCTACTAAATGCCAGAGAAGGTGCAGCCCTACCCAGTGTGAAGGACATGTTCGTCCCAATGTCACATGTAGGTGGTACGCCATTAAAGATGGTGGACGGTTCAGGGAAATGGCTACCACACCTGTCGGCAACCTCTGTCAACACACACAATGGCAATGTGGGTGTGAAGACATTCCATTGTGGCCTCCTGGTCTGGATGGAATGTCAACCACATCAGGTGTGTTCATTGTACCCCTGTACACATCACACACCAGAGCAATGACTGCATACAATGGCACATGTGGCCTGTAGCTAACCTGACGCCTGCAGCACTCGGAAGGACCGCAAACGCTCCACAAGACGGGATGACGGTGCTAGGACATGTGTCACAAGCTGCACGGCCAAGGGGACACCGCTGTGGATCTTCACAGCACAGCTGCTCCGTGGTGATCTGTGCCTGACATACACGGCCATGTCTGACCTGGGTGACATGGGCACATTCCACCTCCCAGGCTCCATGCAAACACGGGCACAGAAGCGACTGTCAGACACCTCAACACAAAGATGAGTGGGACGTGCTGGGGGAACAGGGTTAACGGCCAGACACCCCTACAACACGGGAGGAGTGCCAGGCCATGTGAAGGAAAGGCCCTGACTGCCTTTGTCCAGGACTGCTAATGACATGTGGATGTGTGATGATAGTTATGCGCCAGCCAACCTCTGTGTGTCACTGCTAGACCAGGGACTGGGGACTGATGGATATGGCATCCCCATCCTGAGGGGTGTTAGACGCCACACACAGTCATGCTAGGTCCACACATGTCGTAGGGCACATATCCTGTTACGCTCATGCGCCTATGTACCTATGTAGGGGTCCATGCCGGATGCGGGTAACTGTGCTATGCTGATGTTGCCAGACATGCCTGTGGGTACCCCATGACTACACGCGGGGAACTAATTACAGTGCTCCCAGTAGGCACGCAAGTACACCATCAGTATCATACGGGTTAACTGCACCGACATGGTGCTACACATGTAACCACCACACATACTGTGTACACATATCAATGAATGCTGCACCTGTCCTGCATGGTATGTCTGCTGCATGATGTCCGTGCACAACCCACATCACATACATACCTGTCACCAGCCATACACACACACCACAACATACACATCACGTAGTATGCGGACACAGGTATCACATACACCTCTCACTATCGTGTCCACCCTGTGCATCAGAATATGTTAGCTTAACCGCAGTGATGGTGTAGCTCACAGTTATGCGGCAGAGACTTCATCATATGCACAGGGTGATATGTGTGCCACAGGCATGGGCTGTACCAATGGATGACATCATGTGTGTGTGTAAGGGCCAGTGCATTGAGTGGGCATGACTATGTAGATTGCATGTGGGTGTGGTGGAGCCCTACAGTTGTGTCTGCTGTGTGTGGGTGTGTGTGTACACAGTTCAGTCATCTGTGATGCCTACACGGGTATGCTTGGCAGCCCCTGACTGTACAGTGCAGGTGTTACGGCTCACTGTGTTCGCCGGGCGCGACCTGACCCGCGCTTCGCCTGGGGTCGCACGGGCACGACCGGGTGTAGGTACGGACTGTCCACTCTCCGATGTCACATGTCCGCTGGAAACGCGCTCCACGACGGGCCGCCCAGGGCCACGCCCACGTGGCCTGCTCTGTCCTGGTGTGGATGGTGTAGTAGCAGCTGCACTGCTGCTGCTACCAGCACCGTCTGGGTGGGCATGGGAGGTGGCACGCACACGCTGACCTGCAGCAGGTGGTGTTGCTGGCACACGCCCACGCGCCCTATGCCTCACCCCTAACTGGTGTTCCTGCACGGACTGCGACGCCAAGGATGGCCATGCCTCGGTCGAGGATACCAGCCATGTCACCCAATCTCCTATCCAGAACATCGGCAAGATGCTGTTGTGCATTTGCCAATGCCTGGATGTTGTCATTCAGGGTACGGATTGCGGACCTCTGCAGCCTCTGCCCTTCCTGGTTCTGCCGCTCGCACGTGCCTGCGCCGCCATTACAGTCTGGAACATGCGCCTGGTTATACCAGCTGCTGCACCCTGTACGGCAGGTGTATGTCTAGCGGTGCTCCCCACGAGCAGCACCTGCCACATGCCTGCGTGGCACTGCACCAGTCCTTACACTGGCAACATCGCGGTGTACCCACACCTTCTGCAGCCACCACACATTCCTGCTCGGGACAACAGACGCTGACTGACCGTCATCTATGGTCAACGGTGTTGGGGTATGTGTCGGCATCTGAACCGTGTGCGGGGATGAAAGGGACGTATGTGTGATGTTCTCCACTGGCACAGTGTCTGCCTGTGACGACCCTGCCTGTGCCTCATGCACATGGTCATCACCACTAGTATCTGTGGGGACACTAGCATCAGATTGACCGCAGGAGGGGAACTCACCTACAGCACCTGTCAATACAAAGACATACCATCGGGTTATAATACAGACACACACACACCCACACACCCACACACACACACACACACACACACACACACACACACACACACACACACACACACACACACACAGACAGCATGCATGTGATACTGCAGGTGGCATGCAGCATTCACACAACACAGACCAGTGAATGCAGACCAGACATTCATAGTGTCAGTATGTACACTGCCCTGGTGGGGACAGTACAACAGGCAGGTGTCATTTAGTAGGCATGCAGTACACACATTCATGGTAGTTTGCATGCATCAGCGTGATACACCGTGTGGCCGCAGGCGAGTTGAGAGTACACATGGCTGCCGACAGTATGTAATGTACACCGCAAACATGTGCGGTATCTTGTGGACATGTGACGATGGTGACCCACCGCATGCACCACATCACAATGGCTGTCACGGTGCAGTGTTATGTGTACAGTCTACAGATACAATGTATGGGTAACAGTGATGTCTGTGCAGGTACGCTTGCTGTGAGCTGTGTGCATAGCTGTACAGTGTGAAGTGCGGGCTCTGTGCCACTGCACAGTAGCAGGACACAGCTATGTGTCTGTGCGATGCGTGACCTGGATGCATTACATTGCCATGTCTGTAAGTCAGTTCAGATGCTCAGCAGCACGTATATGGTGGACATTGGAGGCACCTGTAGTAGCTGTGGAGAGGCGCCCATGTCACTGGTGTACTACATTGATGTCCAGGGGGTCCACTACAGTGATGAACCCACTATGTGTGTAGAGGGTGCAACGGTGAGTACCCACTGTGGATGTGCTGTGTGGCAACATGCCTGTAGGTATCAACCATGGCCTTGTCTGTCTGAGTCATTGACTATTGTGTGTGGTAGACATGGCGCACACGGCCCTGTGGTGGCCCATGTGACATACAACCATACTAGTGTGAGGTGTCACATTCTGTACGGATATGCTGACAGTGTGGATGTCTGCTATGTTGTGCATAGGTCATGTCATGGTGTGACAATGCTGCAGCCAGACATCCACATGCATGGGACATGGCATGTGCCATGTCACAACGCGGTGCACCCGATGCAGGGGCATGGGTCACATTGGTAACACCTGTGCTCTGGCCAGATCACAGCTCACTATGTGGTACTGTGTGCATACTGCACTGGCATACCAATGCATACTACACATGCAGCCATTGTGTAACACCTACACCATTGTATGCATAGCTGACTGCACGTAACACACCAATAGGTTGTGTGGTGTCATAGCACTCTACGCTAACGGGTGTATCTACTGTACATGGGTGCTGTGTGTGTCGGGTGGTGCGAGCTGTATACCGTGACTGGGGCACACACAGGTGAGCATGTCATGCCTAGACACATGGGGAATATCAATACAGCAGAACATGCCTTTGACTAGCAACAGACTTACCTGCAACAGACCCTTGTCCTTGCGACACGCCAGACGTACCTGTAAAGGCATTGCACAAAGGTATACACATTAGCCATTACTATCTCCACAGTCAGCACTGTGCATCTCACATCATGCATGTGTGTGGTAGCATGTGCTATGCACATGTCTGCTAACACAACATAGCATACTATGGTTTGCATCTTGTGTGGCCATATACCTGGCATGTATTGCTATATCATGTGTTGTACTATGACACCCACACCCACGTCGCCTATCATACAAACATGCAACACTGACTTACCATGCGGCTCCAGGCTCATATCTCGGGAGACACCCACCTCCACAATGGACGCAAGTGTTTCTGGGTGTTCTTCCGTGGGTGTCCCCAGACTGGCCAGGAGCTCCTCCGTGGCTGTGAGTGGGGCTGGGTTGGTGGCCCACCACCTGTCCCACGCTGTTGCCTGGCGATTGCAGCGGCACGCTGTCTTGCATGCCGGATCAGGTCTGTGCAGTGCCTGCGGATTTGTTGATAGCTGCGGTTGTTTACGCCCACGCTGTTCACCCTCCTGCACATCTCCTCCCACATCTCCTGCCGTTCCTGTGCCTGCTGTGGCACATGGCTAAATAGGGCGGCGTGGTTGCCATGGAGGTATGGAATTATCACCTCCTCCTCCTGTCGGCTGAATGGTGGAAGACGAGAACGTGGCATTATCTGGAAGACATGATGATGGTGGCAGGTCACATTCACACTGCTGTGCTGGCATACTGTTGGAAATACATTGCTATGACATGTACGACATCTGCACAGTGATCTGTGAAGGGCATCGTGGCAGTGACACAGCCGATGTTCTGGCTTCACACCATTGAGCACTGGGTGTCACATCATATCTGTGTGCCACCCCATCACACTGTACACACACCATGTAGATGTTAGCCTGCCATGGACATGTGTACCTGGCTGCACCTATGTCCATATCAGTTGGCATAGGTCCCCATGTGACGTCTGTGGTACTGTTCACCTGGACGCTGTGTATATGTCAGTACACATCACGCCTGTGTCCATTGTGAACGTCAGCAGCGGCACTGTACACATACACATGGACACCTGCACATGCATGTGTTGTGCCATGTACTTCCACACAGCACTGTACGGGTGCTGGACAACTTGCCACAGCTCACCTGTGTTGCATATGTGATAGACATGGAGCAATGTGTAACCATGACACATTAGCAGGAAAGGCCATGCATAGCATGTACAAACACACATTGTGCAGAGCATCACACAGCACCTGTAACATGACAGGGTGCATCGCCACATTACTGCTGTGTATGGTTGATAGTGAGAGTGCCTTTTGTCCATTGCACCATGTGGGACTGTGATAGCTCATGCAGCCTTGCTGGTCAGCTCTGCATGATATGGCAGGGTATGCCACATACATGGCACTGGGTGTGATCCACCTGGGCGTTGACGGTATTGGTAGGGTGGCTGTCCATTGCATATGTCATAGCTGTGTGAATATGGACATTCAACATGTTTATCACCATGGTGTGGGCACTGTCCTCGAGCGAGGTATGCTGTACACTGCTTGTTGAGGGTGTGTCTGTTGCATGCAGGTATCACACATCCATGCATACACTGTAGCCCTGGCAGGTGCTATGTGCTGGGATATTGATCGACACAGTGCTGTATGTGGACACACACCACTATCCCATGCACATGGATGGCTGCCTGAACTGATGTGGGTAACACATATGTGTACATCCAGTGCCCGCTGCCACCCACATGTCTGCTGCTGCACTACACACCGCCATCCCTCCCTCTGTGAATGTGGTGTTGGGCTCAGCAGAGGTATCCATGTATGGGGACAGGGATGTTCACATAGCAGGCCCACTGATGGTATCGTCGATCTGACCATACACATATGATGCACCCTCACACATACAACCCATTCATATTGTTGTTCACAACGGTGACACAGCTATATTGCTATGCCGGAGGCATTCACAGACATACATACACACAGGCATGCACGGCCATCTGTGTCATTGCCTGGACTATTGGTGTGGTTTGGCACCTAACGTGTTTGACTGCAGGTGGCGCAGACCTACTGTGCACATGTGTACATGGTAGGCCTGTTCTACGGTAGGCATCTGTGATGTGCTGTGCACATCTCATATCTGCACATTTGGTTGGTGTCCATTGGTCCACGGGCCAGTGGTGGGACATACAGGGATGTTGCTGAACATATATGCATGCGACCCTGTACAGCTGTGACGCTTAGCCTCTCAGATGCTCATGTGGCGTGGACGTGAACAGCGTACACACAGATGTGGTTGTGGGCTGCCGTCCGCACTCCATCTCCACCTGTGGGTTGCTATCATCCCACACACTCCTTGTACTGTATGTTCAGGCTATGCACCTATGTGGGGCTTGTGTGCATGCAATACGATACTATGTGCCTTTGCACCCATCACAGACAATGTCACACAGGTACACCGCAGCCATACACATCGCAGCTTGTTGTCAGCATGTCACATGTGGTACACACCTAACACATCTCCTGTGGGACATGGTAATTTGTATGGGCATGTCCAGTTGTCACATACCACAGCTACCCCTACATGACAGCTATGCAGGACATGTGTGTGGACATCTACTGTGACATGTACACGAGCAATGCCCCCCTACCTACATCACATGGTACTGCCTGTGGAGTATGTGTGTCTGCATCCATGCTATGGCCATAGATGACAATTGTACATCAATATGTGCAACATACCTCATTTGGGTTGTCATGTGCACATGTTCCATGTGTCAATGCATTGTTTGTGTCTGTTGGGCGGTCATTGTTGTGCATGGTTTACATGGCTGACATAGCGCACTGTGTCTGATTCCAGGTACTTCATTCGCTACCAGCATTGTACCTGGCAATACATTCCAGCCATCATGTAGCCAGCTTAGATGACAGTGGGAGGTGTTCCGCCATGTGCACATATGTCACACAGTACGAGGGTGACTGAGACACATTGTCAGGACTGGGTTCTGACTGCTGTGGCTGTGTGTACCGGTGTTGACAACCATGACTGCACCAGATGGTGTCTTCTGGATGTGTGACATTCACAACAAACACCTACATTCACATGGCAGCGCATCGCCCACAACAATGGACATTCCTGCATGAACACTGTGTACGGTATGTCTGTATGACCACTGCATATATCAGTGGTGGCCACCAGCATGGCTGCCTACAACAGCAGTGTGTATCCTGTGCAAACATGGGTTACACCAGTCACAACACACCTGTGTCAGATGGCCCTGTAGTGGGTGACAGTGCAGTTCCATTCATCATGTAACAGTATACATCGCGGCACCAGTATGTTGCAGACATGTGAACGGCTGTGCTAGTTGACATATGCACACATGACACATCACCTGGTACACCGTGGTTCTGCCTTGCGACCTGCTATTGCGACCACCCTGTGATGACATTGTAACGCCCACATGGACTTGGACATGTGATGGCTCAATGGTGAATTAACCCTCCAGGTGTGTGTCTAGCCAGGTGTCCAGTAGCCACTGATCTGCATGCAGGGATAGTCTACATTGGCCTACTCTGTCACTGGGACTGTTGACTATGGTCATACTGTTGTTATGCAGGCATGTGCTGTTTGTCCAGTGTGATAGTCGTGTTCAAACACACTACCGCGACACACATGTCGAGGGGTCATCCGCCAATGGTGTGCGGCCCACATGTACATCTTCACACGCTATGCTGCCTGTGCAGTGGTGTCACATGTCTGTCTCCCGCAGGGCTGTCACAGGTAGGCACAGCATGCAGTGATGTGTGACAATGCTTACACCCTCCACTGTGCTGTACACTAGCACTGCACACACAGTACAGCACACATGTCATTTATCTGCAGTGCCTGGGACCTGCCTCCATGCCCTACACGGCACACCTGCCATTCCAGATTGTACACAGATCATACCTCCCAGGCACATACCTGACTGTAACACACACGGGTGGGTGGTTCCCACACCACACCGTGATTTACACACATACTGTATATTCCCATGACACATTGCATCATAGGTAGTCCATGTTCAGTTACCCATGTTCGTGGCCACTACGCACATTGTGACACGCGACAGTGAATACACTGTACACCACAGGTTACATGCCGGTCAGGTTGGCATACTGTACATTGCACCTAGGACAGTTGCTACTGCTATGTATTGCCAGCAACACGCCTTCCCTAGTATGGACTCCCATGTACCCACACATGCTTGTCCATGCAGTACGCATAGCTGGGTGACACATTACACGACACATACCATACCTACACTACCCTCAGCATGCACCAAACCTCCATGTGTCTGTGTGCTAGGCCTACACACCTCCCCCCTCTGTTTGCTGAACATCCATGCTTACCATCCCTGCTAGCCACACCCTAAACACACAACCATAGCAGCATGCATGGTACATACACACTACAGCCGGTATTACTGACATCCACTGACAGTGGTAGTTGATGGCATGGCACCCCGTACGATGGACAGTCTACGTGCCTATGCCAACACTGATCACAGTGCACTTCTGCTACATTTACACACTGGTAGGGACCATGCTATTCCACACTGAGACATGGTGGTACTGGCCTTTTCACAGACGCCACAGTGGTATTCCTGTTCCATGCACACGTGCTGTATGGGCACATGTGCAGGCTGTTGCACGGTAGTTATGTTCACCTGTGTCTTGTGTGTCACTTGACAGTCATGGTGTGTCCTGATGGTGCATGACATACTCCACAGCTAGCTACCTACACATGACTGCCAGACATTGCAGTGTGGGCCCTCACGCAGTGTGGTGGTATGTCTCTGCTGTTTGACTACATCCACATTCAATGCAGCATACCACGGTCATGCAGGCATTGACGACACAGATGTTGCTGTCATCGTGCCTGCCAATGGGGTACCTACCAACAATACACACTCTCACTCACTACAGGGTTCCAATCCTTGGCTGGACATTGTATTAACCCTGTGGACACATACATAGTACTGGCATGCACATGTTATGTCTGGGAACACAGTCCCGATGTCACCTCAAACCGCCGTAGTTGTTGTATCCCGCCAACCTGGCTGTTACATGTCTCTGCAGCAGCACACGTCAGTGACTGCTAGCCCATTCATGTACGCTGTGCACCCTGACCACCACACTACCACATCTATCACACTACACATGGATGGTACTGCATTGCACGTATGGGGCTGCATCTCTACACCCATGACTGGGCCATTCAGTATGGCACTGGGCCACATCTTGACATACATGCTTCACACACTCATTGACTACCTGCATGCCTTTCCTGGCACCCTTGTTGGGCTTCTGTGCGCCACAGCACACCACATCCCATGCTGGCCACCTGTCATATTATTGCATGGGTGGGGTGGTACAGAGGGTATCACATCAGACATGATCCGCTCTTTGCCCTTCAGCACCAATCCACTTTATGCTATTGCCATTGTCCACATACAGCATCACATCGCACCCTGTGTATCGGGATGTTACGCCATGTGCCTTCTGTACAGTTCACACAGTGGTGCAGGCATATCATGCTAACTACAACAAGTCAGGGACGTGTGACATTGCACGGTCCTCAGACATGTGGCCCCTCATGCTCAGTATTTGCATACATACACTACCTGCTGTCACACAGTACTGTACATGCCTACATATACCACTTCTACATACCTGGCAGCATTCTAGCTCATCCTATTCATGTTGCTGACACCCATACAGGTGTCAGTGTGGCAGATGTATCATGTAGATATCATTGCATCAGTTACATCACACATAGTGCATACACATCACCTTTGCATACTGACAGTCATGCGTTGTGTATCACATGGATACTGTCCCTACACAGGCATATCACGCTGTACATGGTTGATGTACACACACATGGCCCACATGGTGCTGTGGTTGCCATATTACACCATGGCGTGGGTACACATGTGCAGGACCACGCATTTCTGGACCGTTTGTCTGGCTGATACCTTGGGTGCCCTTGTACCAGTGCCATACACACATGTACACGCAGGCCGTGTTACAATAACACGTGTGGTGTACCTTACACAATGGATACAACGTTACATGTCTCAGTATAGTCATGCTGTGCTCTCTACCCAGCTCAGACAGTTTACATATGCAAATGACAGTCATGTAACACATCTGTGCTCACCTGCATGCCACTAACACAGGGGTGTAATCTACTCTGCCATGGGCCATGTTCTCCGCAGTACTGATGCATGTAGTACTCCTACATGGCGCTTGCAGTGGGCAGGGTGGGAGGAGCAGTCCTGCATGTGTGCACACATGCCACATTGCTCAGCCCGGGCGCCTGTGTGACATCCACAGACTGGACACACACCATGCTGTGGGACATAGGTCCTGTGCACATCCCACAGGGGCACACTGTGTCACTAGTCATGTGATAGCTTCCTTGCTGGTAGGGTGACACAGACCCATGGTACCACCACGGCGGACGCACTGTATAGACATGACAGTTGACATCCAGTTCTGCCGCTCAGTGGACACTACCATGGGGGTCAGTACTGTGTACATTGCACATGTGTTTACACACGGCTCTGCTGGACATCATTGTGGCACACATTGCACCTGCTATGGAACGCTTGGACATGGTCACTTGCTGTTCCCTCCATTTCGGTACCTATTCTGCTACTACATTGTCCCATATGTGCAGGCCATACATATCTTGTGTATGTACATAACATTAGGCCATCGCCCATCATGCATGCTATGCCTGTGATACTGTCTATGATTTGTGAACATATCCATCATGCCAGCTTTGCATTACACATAATTGACATAGTCGCCTTACTGCGTGGGATACGTGCACGCCGCGGCGACATTCCGTATGACATCGATGGTATATGCCCATGCACATGTGTGCTGTGACACTATACATACATGTCCTATCCCCTGCTGTGGCACTTCATTGTTGGATATCCACTGCCAGCATCAGCGTGGGTGGTGGCATTGTTCTGTGTTTGCAACCCCTATGGCAGACCTGGGGTACGGTTACCACCTGTGCCACTTTGCAAGGGACAGTCCCTCCTTGGGCAGTTGTGTCCTGACAAAATATATTACAAATGGCAATTGTCCTGAGATTGTAGGACATCACTATATGCCATTCTTATGTAAGAGTTGCATCACATACTTATTTATGTATGTACATTCCTAAATGTTACAAGACACACAATAAGCAACTTAACTGCTACAAGACTACAGTTTTCTTTATGCAAAACAGTAGAGTTCTAACCTTTGTACTGACCATGGGTATGTGTCCACCTGTAACATCTGATGTGTGTCCCAAGATTTCCCACTTTGGCCATTTGAAAAGGTGGCAAGTCGAACCTGGGGTTATCCCGGTGTGTACATGTTGTCCCACTGCTGTGCACACGTTGTCCACAGTCGCTGGTATGCTGCGCTGCTTTAGCATTACATATCCAACCTTCGCCTCTCTCTGCCTGATGGACAGGTATCTTTACCTACACACACCGCTCACATACTGTACAGATTCACATACGATATCGTATGCTACACACCAGTACATGTCGTGGGTTCGACATACCTTTCCAGCCTTTTGTTCTGGGTTCGCCTCTATTCCCTTGTTTCTCCTTCTCTATTCGTGTTAGTTCGGTATGAACATACGGTTTGAATATCCAGGAGTCTTCCTTATATTCGCCGTCACCTGAGGCATGTGTGTTAATCAGGCCAATAGCTGTTCCTCGGTGTGTACTTATGCGCATATCGGCGGTGATCCCCTTCCTTTCGCTCGTTACGCCGGCACTAGCCCATGGTTCTTTCCTCGTGTGGCCGTTGGTTATTTGCAATACCTTCGTGAGGATGGTATGTATTGTATCATGTTTGTGTGACTGCATCCGCTATGTGTGGTGTCGGGCACATTTCGCTGTGGTGTTAGCCGTGGATTGTGTGTGTTGAGTATGGTATTGTGTTCGACATGTGGGTCCCCGTGTCCTGGCGGCGCCTGTCGATGGCGTTGTGCATTCAGATGTGTTACATAGCTGTTATTTTCCTGTACATAGCGGATGCAGGGATGCATCAGCCGCTGCTAGTGTTTCCCAGGAGCTTGTTGTGGGTATGCCGCTGTCATTCACTGCCTGTATGTGTTTGCTACGGTTTTAGCTGTTATCCCTTTGATATGTGCAATGGGGTATATCTGCGGATGTGGGTGACGGGTACGGGGTGTGAGTCTTGCATTTATACATACCAGATATGCTTGTGTGTGTGCTCCATCCCTGCTTGGGGAGCTGCGGGTTACCTGTCTGTTGTTCCGGGAATGTTTGTTTGGTTGATGTCGCCTGCTGTCGGTATCGCCTGCATGTGTGCTTCCTGCACGTATTCCTCCTTCACATCGGTTATATATCTGCGGATGTTCGTCCGTGCCTACTATCCATTGGCATTTTGTCGCTGATAGTTACGGTGAATGTGGTCCTATACTTGGGGCGGCCTGTATGCTACCGGTAGCCTCCTATTCGTGGTGCCGCTTGCTTACACACCGCGGTATTTACGGGACCGTAGGTGTTCACGATCGGTGCCGGATAGCACATTCAGATTTTCGCCGCACATGCCTGATGCTGTGTAACGCTGGCGACGGACCGTGGTGGAGTCTACCTTATGGGCGCGATACCTACGGTCATGGTTTGTACATGGGCCCTTTGGGTCGCCTGTTGGGTATGGCCCTGTGGTACAGTTTGGGACATTTGCGGTTTGCATCGCTTTTACGTCGCCACGTGCATAGCCACTGAGGAGATGTCAGTACTACTTTGTGGGTACTGCTGTACATACGCCTATGGTTCCTGTACTGTATGCCTACGCCTGTTATTACACTCCGCCTGTGACATGTCATCTACATACACAGTTTACAGTGGCACACACATTACACACACACAGCGGAACACACGACAACCTCACCTCACACACACACATATTGCCGCCATGGCTGTCAACCTTCTATTTCCAGAGTGAGGAACACACACAGTAGTAATGTGAAACAAATGGGCATAATGTGGAACACATAGTAATGGCATAGTGACAACTTCAGCTAAGTAGGTCATAGGTTGATTGTAATATGCTGATTTACTTACAGTGAAGAACCTTTACTGACTTACTATGAGTACATTCTATTTACCAGGATGTCATTTATATACATTCCTAACAATGGATGTTTGACAGACATTTTCAATGTGGAACTTGGAGGAACTGCGAGGAACATGAACTGTTTTACACCCCAAATGAGGTACGCTCCTCATGATGTCGCACACTTCACTGGTATGCTTTCCGCCGCACCGACGGTTGAACACAATACCTACGTTGGTCGCATCGCCGGTGGCGGCAGTATCTCCGCGACTCATATCCTATGGATATGACACGCACATATCTAGGGTTGCCACCTTTTCAAATACACAAAGTGGGACATTGTCTGTGGAAACGCCAGATTTTGCATGCAAACACATACCCACGGCCAGTACAAAGGACAGCAATTCACTTTTTTGACAGGATACAAACCTGTAGCATTACAGTTGCTTATTCTGTTTATTATCATATTTAGATGTTTCTTCTACAAAATCACTTGTTTTATGCGACTAATATAGAAATTATGGGAAATAGTTTTGTCCTACAATCTCAGGACATTTGCCATTTTGTCAATGTTTTTGCAGGACACAACTGCCCAAAGGGGGACTGTGCCGCACAACGTGGGACAGGTCGTAACCCTACACATATCGCGCTACTGTACCCTGGACTGGTGACCATCCCGACACGCCGGATATGTATTGATGCAGGTTAACATTTCCATGGTTGGCGTTACCTGCCCTGCCCACCCTCCAGGATGATCGGGTTGTCGGTCACTATGTTTACTATGTGGTGATTTCGCCTTACTTATCTGTGAACTTGCATCCCTGGGTTCCATATTACCCTGTTGTACTTTATATCTGTGTATGCGCATATATTTCTACATGTGTACTGATGTGTATTTCCGTATCTGTGTATGCACATGAGTACATATGTGGTCGACTTGCGGCGATAGTGGCAGCATACGGCTACGCCGTGTGCTGTAGAACCGGCGGCGTTGAGGTGTTGGCCGTCCATGCTCTGCTGGCTATTGGGTGTGCGGTGTCTGGGCGGTGCCTTTGTTGGAGTCACACATACGTCCGCACATACGGTACACATTACGGGCGGACACGCTTGTGTGGCGCGCATTTTACTGTGTGTGCAGGTCAGGAGGTGTCAGTCCATGGGGCCTACACTGTCAACGCATGTGCTATGCGCTCCCTCTTTGCCAGGGCGTAGGCATATTGGGTACGCCTCTGTCTACCTACTGGGGCTGGCTCAGTGTGTCCATGGCGCTGAACGCCCTGTGCCTGTGCTTGCCCTGGCAGTTGTGGCGGGCTTGGTGGCCCTCCGCATTATGTCCCTGCAGCAGCTGTTTCCGCAGAATCATATTGTGTAGCATACAACATACTATGAATATGTGGGCACTTGTGCCTGGAGAGTACTGCAAGGCTCCACCGGATGTATCCAAGCACCGGAACCGTGATTTCAACATCCCAACACACGCCTATGATTATTCTAGTTTGTGCGTGTGCCTCATTATGGCGTTCTTGCATGTGTGTGTGTGCATTCCTGATGGGTGTCATCAACCACGGCTCCAGTGCGTAGCCAGCATCCCCCACAAGGTGACCTTGTGTGATGTCCCCTGGCTAATACCTGATACAGTTGTGGGGCATGCCAGATAGGGGAGTCGTGGTAGCTTCCAGGGCTGCCAGCACACACATCCATAATAATGCCCCGCGCATTGCACACGACCTGGCAATTGATGGAGGGGTATCCCTTGCGGTTTATGTAGCGCCTACCCTGCTCCCGGGTGGTGACTTAATTTCTATGTGCTGCACAGTCTATCGCACCCAGGACCTCCGGTATTGTGCCACACGGTGGAAGCGGCGATATTGCTAGCCAACTCCTCCTGAGATGTGGGTAATTTATGTGCTCATGCGCATGTGGTAACATCCCATCCAGGAACTGGTGTAGTACCCTGGATGCTGATGCCTGTGAGATGCCCATTATGTCCCCGGTTGGCCTTTGAAAGGTACCTGTAGCCAGTATTCGCAAGCTCACACATACCTTTGTGTCCACTGGGATGGGCTGCGCTCTGTTGGCTGTTGTTGTCAGCCGCGGCCGGGACAGCTCCAGTATTTGCTGTAACGTGTCCCTGTCCACGCTGTAGCGCCCTACTATCTCCAGGTCTCGCAGCCCCTGGTAGGACACCCTTGGTCTGAACACTCTCCTTCTCCTGTGAGGCCTACGGTCGTTGTCGGCACCACCCTCCGCAACTCCGCCTGTCTCTGCCACATACCTATGCATCACGGCCGCGGCGGCACCCAGCATATACATATTAAAAGTTCCCCGCCTGTTTACACTCCTACGGTGCGGCGCTTGGGAAATCGCGCTGTGTGTTGTGTGCATTCACATTTAATACTGTTGTGCTGTATACCCGGTGATGTCATTGGGTGTGTCAGGCGGCCGTATCCACGGATTATTTCCGTGGTTTTACGCTTGCAGCTGCAACGGTACTGCCTGTAGTGTTACATTACAGTTGCCTGCATTGCCTTCGCCTGGCATCTTACATTACTGCATCCTGCAGGCACATGGCATATGATGCATTTTATCTGCAGCCGCAGTTATGCTACCTCTGTACTTGGCTGTGCTATTTCGGTTCTTTGCTCTTTGCTCTTTGCATTTCTACTACATCCCCTACTATCTTTGCACTCATATGCCTCCCCTTTCCCGTTATGCAGGAGTCTGCATGCAGAGTTATCAGCTGCCGGCGTTTGCCCTTCCTGCATTGATTGGTGTTAATTGCTCATTACGGATCCATTTACACTGCTTCCGTGATTTCCTCGTATTCTCCGCATTACCTTCCTATATCCCTGGTTGTTGCCGGTGAGGCCGCCACATGACTGGTTTAGGGAACGAGTCATCCTCGTGCACATGCATTTGTACGCCGATTCTGTACTCTCAGCGCATCTATTTCCTAACACGCCAGTCCTGATGCTGTGATGTGCATTGTACAGCCCAGATTTGCTGACCTCCAATATCCTTCCTCCTACAGTGGCACACCCTCTGTGGTTGACATGTATCTCGTAGGCCACTCCTCGGTGTAGTACCGCCACGCCGCTTGCTCCATCCTTACGCCGGCGCCGATTTTGCGATTCACTATTATCTGCCTCATTTGCATGGAATTGACTACTAATACATGGTTACGGCGCCGGACACCGCCACCACTCCTTGACAACCATTGCGCTGGGGTTGCAGCTTTACATACATACTATGGTGTGTGGTGGCTGTGCAGCTGATTTGTGTTCTACTGCTCTTTTAGGACATTGTCATATTATTTCATTGCTTTACAACTTCTGTGCACATATCCCGGGTCTGCTGTTCTTTCTACATACGTGCCATTTATGTCATTTTTACATTTTGTGCATATTTTCTTTGGACATTCTCGGTGCCTTTCCACATTGGCATATTGCACCTATATGATACCTGACTTTGACAGCCTTCCGCTACTCCTCCGGTATGTTTGGGTAAATGTAAACCGCTTTTTTGGTTTACATTGCCGCGTTCTTACGCTTACGCCTGCGCCACTTCGTGGATCGCTATTTGCCCTCATTTGCATGGTGCAATACCGCACACAGTGTGTTTTGCATACCTACGCCGGGCGGGACGGTCCGCGACGCCGGTAGTGCACGTGGAATTCATTCATACCTGAATCGCTAAGCAGCCATATTTGGCGTTATAACGCCGACGCTATGCTGGCGCCTGGCGCAAGGTTCATGAATCCCGGGGTTTATCTTTAATGTCAGTAGAAGTAACATCAGGAAACTTAGCAAAAAGGCATCAACTATGAGTACAAAATAAATAGTAGCATCATAAAAAATGACAACCATCATTACAGATCAGTAGACAATAATACACACACACACATACACACACACACACACACACACACATATATGTATATATATATATATATATATATATATATATATATATATATATATGTATATATATATATAGCTATAAATAGATATACAAAGTCAGAAGAGCATAATTTTGTAGCTGAAGGGCATCTTTTCACTCAAGGAAGGTCAATAGGCTACTTTTTACCTCACTAATCTAACCCAACATTGAAGATAATGCTGAGTTTTATAGCCATAAAAACATTGAAAGAATCTAGAAAGGAATGATGATGCATGCAGAAACTTTTACTGTTCAAAAAGGCTTCAGGAAATGTCATTATATTTGACTTCTCATGAGTTACTTATTAGTGACTTCTGCTTGGTCTTTAAGGCAGCGTCAGGTTCTGCTCTATTTGAAAGTTTATACCCGAACTGCACCTCTGCGGAATGTAACACCAAACTGGGAAATCTTATACTAAAAGTAAATATCAATAAAAATCAAAATTAACAAAAATACTTGACAGATATGTTGCACAGTGCCTTTAAGGATTATCAAATGAGTTTCCCAGATTATCAGAAGTCTTTTAAATCTATATTGGAATTTTGACAGTTTGCGCTTTAAATATCAATGTGCTGTCCAGGATTTTGTTTGTTCCTATCGTGTCTCTGTAATACATTGTATTTACAGACATTTTTACTGCCATGCTGCTCTTTATTAAAAATTGTATTTATGTACCTGCTGGGGTGTTCAAATTTCAACCTTTCTTTAATATGTTTAACCAACATAATGCAGTTGGTGTTTGAAAGTTGAATTTCTAACTATCATCAAGAACGTGTCCACTTCTTTCATTCTGTTATTTTTTTTATTTTCTTTCACCATTTCTGCATTTTCTTTTTGCCCTATATGAGAGAGCTTCTGCTGCTGTGGCAGCAATGAACTATATGCTGATAAAGTTTTTGGGTTAGCATACATAGCATACAGTTTTCATCCATCTAGGTCTGCACCTTTTAGTTTGGTATTTTGTTGTGTGTCATATACTTGTGATACCTCATAAGTCCTGTTGTTTGCAACAATAACAAATCTATTCAATCCTTAATACTTGGTTATGTTTTTTTTATGAGTGCTAATTGTCTCAGGCACCATGGTCTTAGTGGTAGTTTAGATTAACAGTATTTTCTGTTAGAAGACTTTCTTTTCCCTTGTACTCCCAATTAACCTTATAATCTTTTGCCCTCTGAAATGGTCTATTGACTTTAGCCCTGCAGTAAGCATAGTTATTATATTTTTCCACCATTTGTAATTTCATGACTTGGTTTCTTAGCATTTCTTGTTTGGGAAGCCAGTGATATACTTTTTCCAGTCACCAGTTTAGGCTGTCCTTCATTGTAGTTAACTGTGCTTACTTGGAAGTATATTATTAATAAAACTGCGTCTTGTTTGGGGAAATGCTTGTTTTTCTTGATTTCCAGCATGGGATTCAGGATAGCCTCTTGGAAAATCAGTGGTATACGGAAGCTATTTAAATGGTTTTTACTGCTTTTACCTCTTAAGGTACTGCATCCAGAACTGGCATGCCACCAAAAAAGATAAGGTAAAGAATAGAGAGTTAAGGAGGATGTAATATCAGTTAACTGGGGTCCCTATTAGATCAACAAAAACACTAAAGATCAAATGCCTTAGAAATCTAAAATGCCGTTCTTTGGAATCACTATTGTGAGATCGCAGTACAGTGAAGATAAGAAAATTTGCCCTTTCCTCACTGTAGTGCGATCTCGGGATTGGTATATATAATTAGTAGGGGGTATGGGGGATGCATCCCCCGACAATACCTCTTTCGAAGAATGGCATTTTCGATTTCTAAGCCTTTCGAACTTTAGTGTTCTCATTGATCTAACAGGGACCCGTTAACTGTCTCCTCTTCATATGCTTGGAAGTAACAGACTAGAACTTCTATTAGATGCAGAGCATTATAGGGACCCTTACAGTTTTTGACTCAATTCAGGATTATAAGAATATTTAAGCTTATATATGTAATGCTTATTCAATTCTCTTTATCCCACCTGAATTGTACATTTTATGCAGGGGAAATGTAGTGCTTGTAGAGGATTTTAACAAATTCCCTGCTAGAAATGACAACAAGAACTCCATAATATGCAGAATATCCCTTCCTGGACAGACAGTAAATCTGGGGATGGCTGATCTTTTTTTAGCCTGGCAGGTACAGTTTAAATGCTATTCTGTGGTGTACAGAATTATGCCTCTCACTGGTAGGGTCTTGAATGGCAAATTAGTGTTGCTGCTCTGTGTTGTTGTCCCTAGGAGGTTAGCATGCTCACTTTTTCTACCATATCTTACTAATAATAAAACTCCCTCACACCTTCTTTGAATGGTACACCTGGCTCAAGTTTATTAACAGCCTTAGTTAGGAGAAAGTTTGAATTTTAGAAATGTATCTGGCAGCATCATCTTGGTGATCCATCTTCTTGGCTTGCAGTGTGACATGATTTTAAAAGCTTCTTACATGCTTGTCTACAGTTTTGAGCTATATACTGTGTAAGCATTGGAAGGGCAAGCATTAGGCAACATTTGTTATCTTCTCTGACTTTCAAGTGGTGATCTGTTGAACAGGTGTATAAATAATTTAATCAGGCTTTACAGGTAAGAGTGCAAAAGCCAATGGGTATTAAAATTCCTGTGGAGATGGGATAGGTTCTGTTCATCTTGTTCTGCACATCTGTGACCAATGGAAACATTAATCAAACTCTGCACATCAAGAAACTGGGTGAAACATTTGATACACTCTAATTCTAGAGGAAGGATATTTTCTTCCAGCAATATCATTCAGGGATTTTTATCAGTTTATTAGTCTGAGACTTCCTGCTGTTGCAGGTAGAAATGATAATGTTATGGAGTATTTAGAAGGTGTGCAGCTTCTCTTTCTCATACGCAGAATGAGACGTTAGGCTTGTTTAATGAATATAAGTTCTAAACTAGTAGTTGTTTCTTTATGTTTGAGAAGGCTGCTGGCTTTGATGTGATATCCATGGAAACATATTAACTTTTTCTGCCACTAAAGGTCTCTAAATTGTTGCTGGTGATCAACATCTATACTGTGGACCCCATTAGGTCCTTTCCCCAATCCTGGCTCAACTGCATGACCTCCATGGCCCTGAAGCCCAACAAAGAATTTTTCATGTCTGTTAATTGCAGGTCAGTTTCAACCCTAGTTTTAAATTATAAACCACACATGGCTTTTGGTATACTTGGATTAAATCTTTAGATGGAGGTCTTATTCTTTCAGATCAAACAGGTATTGTATCTAAGAGGTAACTTAGTGATAACAGTTAAAATGTGCTTGGTATCCTGGCAGGAGCTCAAAACTCAGGTGTGACAATATCTATGATAAGTGCTGATACTGAATAGTTTGTTAGTATATTATCTTGGGAAAAATTATTTTGTTTTAGTAAAATATGGGTTCCTGCAGCAATTTTTATGAGTGGCCTAAAAAGAGATGTTTGGTTCATCCTAATACATCAGTACATCAGCTTGTTCTCCTGAATCTTGCTCAGATACTCTTTCAGTGTGGTTACAAACAGTGGTGTCTACTATCCCCCATTTGTAGAGGGTGCCTTATATGAAATTTCTATGTCAGTTAGTAAGTCTTGGAGTGTCACTTATCAGACACCTGAAGTTATCTACTTGTGGCCAGCAGGGCTAAGAATGAATTACTGATGCAGTCCAATCTGAGGATTATGGTGTTCTCTGCAGTCTGAGGCTGTTTTACTCTAGGCACAGATAACTAGTTGGTGCACTGCATGTCTGCTCTGAACATGAAAGAGGTATGGCAGGTATGCAAGAAGGTATGGAAAAAATGAGGGTCTCCTAAAATCCAGGTGTAGACATTGTAGGGCAGATTCTAAGTGGAGCTGATATTTGTAGTTGTTGAATCCCCAGCTTTTATAATGCCTTGAGAAATTTGGTATACCCTTTACAAGCCTCTTTTTGAAAGTAGGTAGATGACATGGTAGGATGTAAGATTTCTAGTTACAAATTAAAAAAATATCTGTAAAAGAAGCACACTTAGAAGTATACTAAAAATAATAATAGTTTAGGGATAACCTAAAGAAGCTTTACAGACACTGTTGAAAGAAAGCAATGAGGGTATTAACAACCACCAAAAGTAGAAGGCATTAGTTGTTTCTGCAGAATTAGCTGTCTCTGCAGAAACATCCCTGCTGGCCCTTTTTGAACATAACAAAGTTGCCAAACTAATATACAGGATAAAACAAACTATAAAATAAAGTGTACTATAGGCAGCATGGACTAGAACAAAGCCCATATCTGCAACACTCTAAAGCTGTTTGCAGCTCCTTTCTGATGCATTAATATATATGCAGCATGCTTTATTATGTGAGGAAAGACAATAGTTATTAAATAAATATTAACAATGTGGTTTTTATGAGAAAAGTACTGCTGCTATAACGTGAACTTCCAAGTCAGGCTATATCATTGCTCCCAATCTTCATACTCCAACTGACAAAGACAGAGCCTGTTTCTTTTGCTAAAAAATGCAGTCACAAGAACAGAACAGACATATAATCAAAGAAAATGGTGTCGCTAATAACCATGCCATACTGAATAATGCAATACTGGAAAACTGCAGAAAACGACTAAATCTTAACAGAACACTTGACAGAATAAAAATGTATTTAACAGCATTTTATAATTGCCGGTTATCTTTTGGTTTACAGGTGTACAAGATGCACCTCAGAGTGACAAATTATACTGCAGTATAATGAAACACTGACAAGTACCATACCTGTGAGAGAGGAAGCAACTCAAATGATTGCACTAGTTATAAGAATTCACTGAAGGATATTTCAAGGGCATTTATACATCAGGCTCCATTACTGATTGTATCTCATTCACAGTTCTTAATAATCTGTACAAGAATGCCAGTAAGAGACAAAAGGTAACATTTTCTAGGGAGCATTCTACTTGTCAAGAGTTCTAAAAGAAATGAAGGCTATCAAAGGCCAGAGTAAGGTTATGCCTAACATAATTTCAAATACCTCAACCCAGGTGGTATGTTGTGAGGTATATCAGCTCCTATGTGAGAATTATATGCATTTAATAAGGCATCCACTGCCACCTCATATTGTTATTAGTTTCTTCCATGTACCTTTGTTCCTTTTGTGTAGCATGCGGTGAAATATTAAAGCAAACATGAAGCATTTCTGTCTATAGTCTTAGTAGTGCATCCCAGATTATTAAAAATCTATTATCTGTACATCAATAACCTCCTAAATCACCTCTGTAGCTGTGATTTCTCTATCATAAATTCCCTAGAAGTAAAGGACAATGTCATTCCTACATCTAAGAGCAGCAGCCCAACATGGCTTCAGGCATGGCAACAGCACTATGGTCAGGAGTTTGCTCTTGATATAGATTGCCTACTATATGGAATGACCAAATTTAGCCATAGAAGCGATAATTAATGTACAAAGGTGTTTGAACTGCTTCATCTTCTATTGCTTATTCAAAGTTTGTGCTGCATATCAAAACTAAAATCAAAAAAATTGTGATCTGTAAAACACCCGTAGCTTCTTATTTAACAGCTGACAGATTTATTTCATATAACTGAACAATTTCCTCTTTTACCTTGGCTGCTGTCTTTTCAAGTATGTTACAAAATCTGTGATAACCTATTTTATACCTTGCCCATTTCGACAACAGACAGTGAAATCTGCTCAGCCAACTCAACAAACGAAATGTGTTTCATATTACATAATATCAACCAGAATGCTGGAGGAAATAATTAAACAAAACTGGAATACCTTGTTATCTAATTTCAGTATACAGATGGAAGTTAATGAAAAAACTTACATTCATGTACAGAATGGCCAAGAGTATTTAGAAAAGCTGGAACTGACGTATGTTACAACAAAAGACTTATGGGGCATGTTCAAATGTCAGCATTGCAAGCATTTCAGTTTTATACATGAGGACAAGGTTTTTTTTTTTTCTTTTGGTTTAGTTTTCCAGAATCTCTTTTTAAAGAAAATGAGACACTAAGGGGTTGGACTATGTGACTGTTTGTGTTTGTTTTCATTTGTTGTAGGATAATGGAAAAAACGTTAAATAGGTCTATTAGAGAATATCCTTGTGACATGAGAAAGAATATTGATGTCAGCACAATAACTAAACACACTAACAAAATTGACCACATGCAGAAGTTAGATTTTCTAATTTGCTGACAAGGAAACAGAATGGAGGTTTTAAGAATGAACTGATGTTTGCTGGATTAAGGATTAAAAGTGAACCATGCAGGCAGATATTGGGGAGCATTCACAAACTGATAGAATACTGCACTATTCAAATTAGTATTCTGAGTTGTAAATGATGAATGGTGATACGCAGAAAGGAGGCAATTCATTGACACACATAATGTGGTCATGCTAGTAGGAGTGCATCACATGCAAGCAAATGCATAATGACATACAAATGATAGTCAACATACTAATAACAGCCACATAATATGCAAATGATGAAATCAAACATAGTGGTGTAATTCATAGATTTAATCAATGAGCTGCAGCAGTCAACTTATCTGTACATCATCATTTCTGAATGAAAAAGTGAATCCCTTGCACTAAGTTGACAGCAGTAGCAACATCATTATCGGATAGCATGTACTAGTGGCTACTTTTGAAGCTGACATCTGCATTATTGCATGCCACTTCCTCTATATCACCAGAGTCCATCAATGACTAGCATGCATTCACTTCCATGACAGGGATATAGTCAATTGTTACCATGTGGACACAGACAACATAGGAGAACTAGTATACGAGTGCCATCTATATGTGGGATCAAAGGGCATATATGGACTGCATATCCCTGTGGACATGAAGGATTATGTAGCATTAACCATTACTACTCTAGGGACTTTTCAGCAAGCCTTGACCTTGTGGGTCATGCACACGTTCTTAGATGTGATACTGATGTATGTGGAGAAACATATTTTGCTCTCATGAAAAACAAAGGGGAAAACCACTACTATGTGGGCATTCAATGAAATAGCCTATTTCCTGTGGTTCTGGAGGCCACTGATTTCATCCACATTGCTATTAAAGCCCCTCCTGTTCCAAATGTAGTATAGCACATCAACTAGAATGGTTGTTATTCTATCAATTGCCAGGTAGTGTGCACTGCACAGGGCATTATGTACATTGTGACTGAGCTCCATAAAGGCAGTTCCCTTGATTCCCACATCTGGCACATGTGTACTGATACCAGTGTTTTATGAATGGGTAATTTCCACAGGATCATTTAGTCAGTAGGTACAGATGTTGCCATCCTGGGGTCCATTAAGATGTGGTCCTATGAACATAGGTAGATGACCACTCATAACAATTTTTTGGCTGTTGTGTGTTGCAGGTGATGTTATGTATGCTGATTACCCCCATTAACAGCCGCCAGACAGTGGCAGAAATGGCATACAACACTGCAGTGGTGTAGAAATGGAACATTATCAAATGCATGCTCAGAGTACACCAGTTTCACTTCTGTTCTCTTGTTACATCAGGTGATGCACTGCAGTATGCATTGGAAACATGCAGCAATATGTTTACACTGTGTACCATGCTATCCATCATGGTGCTGTGACAACTGTTACAGCATGCAGAGACCATAGCCCTGGCTGACATACCTATGCTTGCAAATGTCACAAGTCATTTAAGGATGCAGCTACAGTAGGCTTCTAAGTAAGCAGAGCCAGGTACAATATGTCATAGCTCTGACAAATAGGTAGCATCTGGCCCACCGCTATGGGCCATAAAAAAATCAAGCAGGGAACAAAACTGATGCATACATTTACATACCCAGGCTATGCATTGACTGCCCACGATGTTCGTCAGACAGTATGATACCCACACTACCCAAAGGAGAGGGGGAAAGGAATTGTCATTATCATTTTTACATGGGAGGCACAATGATGTGGGAGAACAATGCTATCATATGGGAAAGGTCATGATTGGTGGCTATGGTGAGCATATGCACATTAGGGTAGTTGTGGGATGTCAGAGATCTTGTCAGCACATGATGTTGTGGGGGATCTACAGAAGGAATTCTGGCTGTGTTTACCAGGATACCCAGCACTGACAGGTGAGGAGATGTGATCCAGGGGAAGGCATATAGCATGTCAGATGTATATGCATAAATGCCATTATGACCCCTGGTGTGTACTTCTAGCAAATGGATGGCCCCCACTAAATTATGCATGGTTGGACAAGAGTACATGTCAGTCATGTGGCATCTACAGAGGAGTGGACTGGTGTTGAATTTTGGGAGTCTGAATAAGATGTCCAGTAGGGTGTACCTACAATGCCCACAGTGGAGTCAGACATCTGCCAACCATGTCCACATGAGTACCTATGGCCAGGGTTAAAGGCTGCTATGGAGCTAGACAAGCATCAGCCATGATCCAGTGATCATTTAGATGCTACAGTGGAGTCAGATGAGCATTCATCATAATCTGGTGACTATCGATAGCCAAGGGAGGAGGCAGCGATGGATAGTGTACTCATCCCAGGAAAGTTTTTGTCTTCTGTAGAATTTTAATGTACACACCTGCAATGTGCAACTGTCCCCTACCTTACATATGGTGACCAGTTCCAAACAGCTGCCTGAACATACTTATGGATGTCAGATAGGGCTGCTTATTGAAATGTACAAATCAAAATAAAAATTGAAAACACAGGAGAACAGTGAATCTCTAAAATCATTCTTCTCCTCAAAAATGTTTTTGCAGGGGGCAAGCACCCCTCACCAACTTATATATGCCAACTCTGAGATCATCATACCTCAGTGAAATAGGAATATTCTGAGAAATGGCATCTCTCACTTACTATATGTACATACAAACTTTTGGCTATTCATTCTCTGTATTTCAAAACACATTCTAGTGGGTCCCAGCATTTCAAATGGTTACCATCATATAGGCTACTATTACAAGCTTCCCGTTTCAAATCATTTGCAGTTGTTGAAGGTCATCATGCAGGCCCAATAACACACTAAGCAGCTATGACATGGTTTGATTAGCATCCACTGTGCTTGGAATACAAGCCTAAACATTTGCTGATTGGTGCCAAGAGTGACAATCATGTCATGGAATAATAAGGTCTGAGAGTGAATAAGGTCTGAGAGTGACTATGACCACCAACGTGCCTCTCCCCAGTGATACGTGTGTCCACATTCTGAGACAATGTGGACATCTGATACCTGTTGCATAGGTGCTGACTCTGTATCATGGGTGAGGGTCATACAAATGGAATGTTCTAGACTAAATACAGGTGATGTGGGAGATGCATCCTTGATATCTGTAATTCCCTCTGCTGTCAGAGGTGGGAGTGTTCCTTCCACTGTTAGCATTGCTGATAGAACAATTGTGCATTCAGACTGTGAAATGTGCATGATATCATTATCCTCAGCCTCTTCAGACACACTGAGTCAGGCATTTGCTGATTTGTATTGCCAGGTCCTATCCTAATAGAATACACATGCATAACATATAACTATATAAACTGGTACACGTGTAACTCCTACAACCATGCATCACACGGGCAGCTACATGTCAATTATTTACATAGTATTTGAGCATGTAAGTAGTGGGTCTATATCAGATAATCAAACTTTTAAAAGTTTGAACACCATATGGCCAAGACCATATGTTTGAACTCTTAAAAGTTTGAAAATCAAATAAAAAAACAAAACAAAAAAAAAAAGCAGTAGAAAAACTACCTGAAAACTTAAGCAGGGGGAAAACTTCCATTGCCGCACTGTATGGGGATCTCCATTGAAATGTTCAAACTTTTAAAAGTTCGATCATATGGTGTCGACCATATGACGTACAAACTTTTAAAAGTTCAACAACGTGATAGGAAGCCGTAAGTAGCTTTCTGTGCAGGTTGTCTCTGCTACAGGCTGGATGTCCTAGGGGTCAAAAATGGGGATGGTATGTGTCAGTTAACTATGCAGAAGTGCAAAGCAAGGTGCCATTGCAATGTTATGTGCCACATTAACCTGGTTTGTCCCCATAGATACTCATACCTTGTTCTGCAGGTGTTCTTAATTTCAACCCTGCTGTTCCTGTGTTTTATTAATGCAGATAGCTATCTGATAAAACACCACGATGATATCCTAGGCCAAGTACTCCTCGAATGGCATTTGCCAGTACCCACCAGGGCTATTCCAAGAGTAGCTTCCACAACCAATCAACCACCAGGGATAAGTGTTTTCTCAGTAACACCACAGGGAACAGGATGGACTCTTTAGTCTCTGCCAGCTTCCACTGTAGTTGTTGTGCACCCCTGGTGGCAGACCTGTTCCTGGCTACCTTATGGATATTGGTCTAGGCATGGAGATCAATGTCAATGACCATGGTATACACCTACACTAGTGTTTGATTGTGAACATCCATCACATTAATATCCTGCACCAATTCCTACCACCCCTAATCCTAGATGGCCTTGTCCACTTTAGCTTTCTCCAGGATTCTCCTACTCTGTGTTTTGAGGCTAGCAGCAGGATAACTATCTCCTGTGAGGTGAATATTTCCAGGCATTGCTGTCCTTTTTGTGACATGATAACTTGTGTACAGCTTTGGGTTCGCATACAGATAATTGTGTTTATGTAGGACTGACCATGCCATCCAATAACTGAGATCTCACTGTCCCAGTACCTTTGTGGTGAGTATGGCCTTGTGCACTGCTATACGGCTTCCATTTTGGCACTACACCATGTTATGTTAGCTGCGGGCATCTAAATCACATGTGCTATCTCTTGCACTGGTGTCTCCAGCACAGTGTCTGCCCATTGTACTGAGGGAGCAGTATCCCAAATAGCCTGCTCTGTGGTCTGAATGGATATGTAACCTTGTAAAGATGCTTATACAGTAGGACTGTGGCTCAACCTGCATGCTCCCTGTGTCCTGCCTAGATGCCATCCATTAGGTCTGCAAGCTGACTTATTTGTTCACACTGCCAGATCTGTTTGCACACTGTCTCTGGACAGCAACCTTCCCTGTCTCTTTCTTGTACCATTTCTGTTAAAGGGCCCTCCCTTTTCTTTCAGACACGTAGGACTGCAGTGTTAGCTCACAGAATGCTCAACTGTATGTGGCTGCCATGCACCGTGGAAAAGTCACTGCAACTATGGTGTGCATTACCAGTAATCCTGCCCTCTGTCATATACCTTGTAAGTCAGCATTGTCAGATATCCGCTTTTGTCTGTATTCTTAGTAGTCAGATTTAGTATATTCTCTCACAAAATGGTAACTGTACTTTTCTTCATGTTACAGTAGGACTCATAGCATAGCTGTTATGCCAGTAAGATAATATAATGTTATTGTCTATGAACTCTGACAATAAAGCAATGTGCTATCAGCCCCTTTTTGCACTATAAGGCATAGTCTGTCTTATGCTGGAGCACTGCTATTAATTAAGATGCGCACAGCAGGCCACACTTCTAAACATCTGCATTGTGCTTATGAACATTGTCACTGTGCCACCCAACTGCCTGCCATGGCCATACTCAGGTTTATAGGTCACATGGGATATGCATGGTGAGGACTGGCTGAGCAGCTGTCACCCTCTCTCATACTTCTGGCCACATACGGTCACAAACAGATTTTTCTCTTCTTTGCTGACAGTGAAAGAATGCCATGCAGTCTCGACCACGTACTGTATTACACTCCAGCTATCATTTTCACTCCTGGACTTGATCTGGCATCTGGACATGGCCTCAACAGGATCTGACTTCAGCAGGACTCATGCAGTGAAGCAGGGAGGGAGTCCAAACCCTTTTAATATCTGCAGCAAATGCAACATAGACAGCACCTGCTATGGGACTATGAAGGCCCTCTGTATAAGGGGGGTCACTGTCATATGCTAGCTAGGACAGTGAGTGATACCAACCAGCAATCAGTGCAGGCATAAAGACAATCATGCAGACCTTTTCCATCAATGCAAAGAAAAAGATAGGAAGATACAGCCTCCTTATTACTGTAAGTCTTTTTTTTTTCTTTTTTAAGGAGTCACTGTGCAATAGGCCTGACATTGCATTTATATATTTAGACCTTTGTGTTGTCATAGGTGTGCAGTGCAGGATAAAATAGCAGCTAAGAGTGAACAGGCTACAGACTAGCATGCTGGAGGTGGTAGCACAGATTTGCTGGGTGAAAGAGTAAGTGTTCTGTATTGGTGTTATCACTGTATCTGTGTTGAACCTGTTTACCACAGCAATGAGCTTCTTCCTGCGTTTCTCATTTTCATACTTCACTGATACCTAGCTGCTCACTGAGTTTGTAGACTGCTACTTTTTATTTTTCATTCATTTTTACCAATCAGATATTTTAACCTGTTTAAACTGTGCTAGTTATCCCTGCATTTGTCATGTGTAAAACAACTATAGTGGACCTTTACACATAAAAACACTGAGTAATTTAATACCTTTTTAAATATTTATCCATTGCTAGTATTTAGCCTTGATATCAGACCTGCTGTCCTAGACTGTTCCATTAATCCCTGTATTTGCCAGGGGAATAACAACTGTACTGAACCTGCAGTGATGATTGCATATTTATTTATTTATTTTCATTTTACTAATTTACCAGTGCTTAGTTGCTTGTTGCCTATGTAGATTAATATTTTAGCCAAGTTAATTGTGCCCCTGTCATAAACTATGCCAGCTCTCCCTGAACTTGCCATGGTATGTTTGACAATTGCACTTAACCTCTTTACAACATCAATGAGCAGTTTTGTGTTTTCAGTTTAATAATTTCACCATTTTTGTATCATTCTTTGGTCATGAAAACTGGCTTCCATCCATATACTGTGGACACTGACAAGCTAATCTGGTCTCCATATCCCAACTATTATATTCAGTCATACACTCTGTATTCCTTTGTTGTTGCTTTGCATTGCTGTGGTGACTAGTAATTCTCATTCCAGGGTCTGTCTTAGTAAAATGTGTACCACATGTCACTGATCATTGTATCTGTGTACTTTGCTGTTCTGTTTTTCACTCTTGATTTACTTATGTTGCTTTATTGTTTTGTATATCACCATTTATTTTCAATTTTTATGTAGGATTAGCTATGGAGCAGCAGCCACTATTGTCTTCACCGACCACTGCTCTAACCTTAGAGCATCCAGCAGTCCCTAGGTTTGCTTCTCTGCAGGGAGATGAAAGTCACCCTGTGGAAGGCATATAAGATGGATTGCTTATGGCCTTTGCAGCTCTTGTGGTGTATGGCATAGGATTTTCATCTAAGACTGGCACAGAAGGGCTTTCCTAGGTCACCTAGTACCAGTTTCCATGGCTGGGGAGGACTAAAATTGACCTGTGGCTTAATGATCATGCTGACACACTGGAGTGCCCCCTCATATGACTAGAAGAGGTGCATATCTATCTGACCCCAGTCATTAGCTCATCATTGGTGAAACCTGCCCTTGGTTTCAGCAATGGTAGTAACTGATTTTTGGGTAGGTTTCCCTAAGGGACAACTTGGCAGGCTATCCTCACCCAGTTCTATTCTTCATCATGGAGCTCCCCTTCCTAGTGTTTCATTGCCAATCTTCTGTTGTAGTCTAACCCTTCTCATCAGCAGTTGTCCATTCTCTATATATCTGGGTATATTCATTGTAGCCTCCCTTTTTCTGTATTACTAGCTTCCTTGTCAGTCTATGTATGTGTTATGTGTTTGCATGCCTACCCTTGCTGCCACACATATACCCTCCATCATACCCACACCTTCTCTGTACCATTCTTCTCTTTCCTTTTGGGATTTGTATGCTCCTCTGCTAGAACCTCCCCATATTTGACTGTCCTATTACCCTAATCATTCGCATACATACAATGAGTGTAGTTGGCACTTTATTGCATAGCCCTTGCAAGGGATGCCAGCTTTGCCCATTTTGTAGATAAGAGGTGCTTCATTGTGCATGTGAATAAGCATCATGTCTAAATGCTGCTTGTATACTGATGTTTTCAGGTCATGTGACCAGTCATTGCTTGGTCCACTCACTTGCACAGTAACTGCCATTGTTGTGATTCTACAGCTTCAATATGCAGCACTGTTCCAGGCAAGTACATATTATCCAATCTCTTAAGCATGCCTAATCCTCTTCAAGCTATGTCAAGCTACTTCATTGCTTTCATTTATTACAGAATGGCCATCTTATTATTCTTTCTGTATATCCCCCATTGTACTGAATAACATGATATCACTAAAAACATACTTGCATACATTCAAACATAACATTGTAAAGTGAAAGCACATCCTAAAATTTAAAATGTTTTTTTTTTAAGTTATGAAAGAGGATGAAAATTATGTACATGCCTATGTTTATTTAATAAGTTGTAAGGGCTGTACTGTTGAGTTCATTTCTATTGTATTACCATTTTAAGGGGATACGTACGCACAATTATATGCACAAAGTGCATTTTAAATACTTTGAAGAATTAATGTTTTTTTTCTCACCTGATTTATCTGATAAAGGACATGTTTTTTTCAAATAAAGGCCAGGATTCATAAAAATATTGCTCACAGTGTAGTGATAATTATCACATGCCATTTGTTTCTTCTTTTATATTGTATTGTGCCTATATTTGCATCTTGGACATATGTCAATGGAGAAACATTTATTTGTGATTATCAGCCTTGCAACCTTAAACATTTGCATCCTGTTTGGCACACCTCAAAGGATTAGCCAGATATGAAGGGAGTGCTGCTTGATTTTATTACATATTTGTATGTATGGAATGTACATATATTTGTGGTCTAGATGTGCAATAAGCTAAGAAATTGTACAATATTAATGTAGAAAAATAATGAATGGTGCACTATCTTCCTTATTTTTGCATTCCTTGGTATGCTATAAATCATTTTCTAGTACCATCCTTGTTCAATGATGCTCTCTCTAAATATGCATCTTCAAGCAAGTAAATAATCAGTACAGTATAATCAACAATTACACATTTTCACACATTGAAATTCCATAAGCCATATTTGAAATGCAAGGAGAGCTTCCATGGCTTAACATATAGCACAGTCACTTTTCATGCTGGTAGGTCACAAGGGTGTAGGGTCTATTCCTACTCTAGGTGATTGGATCCATTTTCCAATTGTTGCCGCTGCACTGCAGCATCAGGGGGTGCCGTGTTCTTAAGTGTACCATCCTTCAGATGACATGAGATGTTAAACTGAGGTCCTATCTACCTGAGTTGGTGGTAGCTCAGATGGATGAAAAAAGATCATCAGTATTTTAAATCCAACATATTGCACTGAGAGCCTGAATAAACTACTTTTAACAGTATTCCTTTTGTAGCAGAGATCACCTGATTGCTCATAAATTACTAAACCAAACAACCTACCGAATACATTTAAAAACTTTCATAACTTTTAAAAAGGTTTAATGTGACAGCAGTTAGAAAGGAGAGAATCAAGACGACCATCCACTAACCATTATAACCTATTTTGTTCCCACACTAGACTAACATCACATCATATGTTCCCATATATTGTCTCAAGAACACTTACAATATCCATCTATATCACTGCTATGTCAGCCATTCAGTCGTTATGTGCATGAAGCCACTTTCACTCATGCTAAGTTAGGATTTTAGGTACAAGTGGGCTTTGATGCCACTGTTTGTGACTTACAGCATCAATTGGTTTCCTAGGCTTGCACATTTAAGTCGCAGAGCAAGTCTTTTAACGTGTAGTAAACATCAGCATTTGTTAACTCACTGATTTGATGGGGGACCACAAAAAGTGACACAATATAAAACTAGAACCCTTATGTCACAGAGAACAAATTTTATTTCAACATTAGTGCTTTCATCTTCAAATAGACTTCATCAAACTAAGAGAGAATATGGCAAGAGTTTGTTGTTGTTTGTCTTTCGGCTTTTCCCGGTAAGGGGTCGCCACAACAGAATTCCGGTCCGCTAATGTTTGGCAGTAGATTTTTACAAAATGCCAAGGTGCCAGCTCGAAGCCCAACCTTCAACAAAGCCATGCTCATTTACCCACACAGGTCTTTCAAATGCTATCCAA
Organism: Protopterus annectens; assembly: GCF_019279795.1. Lineage (NCBI taxonomy): Eukaryota > Metazoa > Chordata > Ceratodontiformes > Protopteridae > Protopterus > Protopterus annectens. The sequence goes on along the minus strand of NC_056725.1, from coordinate 919,850,433 downwards.
CCGCGGGGAGGACATGCAGACTCCACACAGAAGGCACTCCCAAGCCCAGCCAAGAATCGAACGGGAGAACCTCTTGCTGTGAGGTAACAATGCTACCACCGTACCACCACGGCATACTGCAAGAGTAAAAAGTTTAAATAAATAATACAAAAGTCACATGGCTTCATCTACCTCTCATCAGTTGCCTAAAGCCTTCCTATTAATGCATCCTTATAGTAACAACTTTATTTATACCTAAGTGCAATCATTTAAGCTAATTACCATACAAATTATTTTATATCCAAAATATTTTCCAGATTTCCCCCATACATTCTTTTTATGTAACACTCAAACCTTTAGAAGACTGTTGTTGTCTACAACAGAATACCCTCATGTGAATTTAAATCATTGTACAGTGGGATAGTCAATATCCATTGTTTAGAAATAACATAATTTCTAGGGTATCTGTTTCTTTGCAGATCAATACAACATGGAGCGTAGTCTATGTGGGATTAAGCGAGTTCAAAATGCACCTGTTCAGACTCAAACTGCTGCAATAGGAAATGGCAACAATTTATTATTGATTTACTGTTTTACTTGACATTATCTCCTGACTACCCTCTTATAAACAACAGACTGTTCTTTATTTAGACATAAACATACATTTATTTCTAGCTGCACTTAAACTTGTACTTCTTTCCTCTATCTGTCTTCAAAGGGTTCATTCCACCTTTTTTGTCTACTTAAGTTTCCATTCCCTTCTCTCTGTTTAAGGTTACTTGCTACCACTACTCTTTCAGGTCTTAACTTTTTCTGAGTGTTGTTTACTTTCTCTCCTCTCTTCTGCTCCCTCAACCCTTCTGCTTCTTCCAGCATCACCCTACTTCTCCCAAATCTTTTTATAACTTACAGTTATTCAGTTTTATATATTCATGTAATCCAAATCTGGTAGTTCCATTTTGAGATTTAGTGATCTTTAGGTTAGTTAAATGTTTATCTTTATTGCAAATTAAGTTTGTATTTTTAAAATATCCTGCATATTGCTATTGTCTTATTTATTTAGAAAAATATCTCAGACTGAAATGAAATTATGCTACTTGTATCTTAAGGTTTTAAAATGTAAAATATTTTGTAACCTGGAAATGTAATTCCTGGCTTTGTAATGATACATAATAGATGGTTCCTAAGTGCATTTATGTATTTTTATGCAGTTGTGAAAACTGCAGCATTTTACTGTATTTTTGTACTAAACTATTTATGCTTTACTTCTGTGTTCTGTTTTGAACATTGTTTTAATTTGTACATTTCACTTAGGCCATTGCAGAAAAAGGGTAAGACTATTAACTAGTTACAAGTAAGGAATAAATCATGAGTGTTATTGTTTCGTTTTACTTTTAACAAGTCAGATATGCTTCTCATGCATTTAGGCTGTGGGTTTCTGTTGGAACTCATGAAGTCATTATAAATGACCAAAGTGTCAACATATTGTACAAGAGCAGCTGTCGTAGTCTGTGCTCCATGCATAAGGTGCCTGCACATCTTCCAGTGCCAGGTAAGCCGTTTGCTAGTTTTGAACTGATCAGTGAAGGAATTGCACAAATACCTTCCCTGCTGATGTGTCTAACAGATGCACATATTCATGATGCCAGTGGCCAGCATAGCCGTGGTTCAGTTGCATTTCAGAAAAGATGGTATGGCTGGCCCCTGCAAAGTTATCCTGCATGATCGGGGTTTCATGGTTCTTCGCGTCAATGCACAAAGTGCATATGTACCTGCAGTCACTGTCATGTCAGTGGCATATTTGTATAACTGTTGTCTTCACCTCCGTCCTTTCAACTACTCCATGCAATTACTATTGACAGAACTATACACGCCTTTCCTGACTTTTACATAGTATTGTGTGCCCTGATACAATTTTAATAGTATACCTTTGAACTGGACAAACAGTTAGTGTTATGAAATGTTCAGATACACCAGACTAGACCTCAAACAGCTGTGTGATTTGGCATAGTAGTACAGAATCCATTACAATTGGTTGTCAAAGGCTGTATTTAAGGGCTGCTGTTTCTTCTGGTAAATGGGATATAGTACTAAGCAAGTTAGTAGCATCAGAAGATGGTGTTTCACTGTAAATTCTTTTTCATTCCCAAAATGATTCTAGAACTATATCTTTAAAGTGGAAACAGCAGAATAAAGAAGAAATCAAGCTCTGAATCTCAACAACAGAAAGATGACCACTTAGGAGGATAGCCTGTACCTGGTTAATGATAAAGGGGGGAAGTAGGGTAACTGTAAATTGAAAACAGGTGTACAAATAGCTCTAGTAGATTGTTGAATGTAGAAATAAGGTGCAAGCCCTTCCCCTGGACATCCACCACCCACCAACCGACAGTTGAAGCATGCTTTCTTCACTACAAACACCAAACCCCACCACGTAAGAGCAGTATATGCCACAACTTTAAGGAGATTGTAACCCACGAAATGGTATTTGAGGTTCACTGCACTGTACCAGATTGCTGAAACACCACAAAAATAAATCACCCCCAGCAATGCTGATGCCACCCCGACATAGCAACCACCCTGACCCACAACACATAACACCAACGGACAGCAGTCCTCACAAAAATGCCACAAACAAAATCCCAGAAGGAGAATGACCAGAAATGCAGCCCCACAACCAGTGAATTGCCAGAAACAAAATATTCTGATTGCAAAGACTGGGCACATGCATCTGGACAAAGTCACAAACAATGGTGGGACAAATAACCAGAACTATAGACAATCTAAGCACCGCTGCCCCCACTGAAAATCCAATAGAAAAACAGACTTGTATCAGAATGGATCCTCACAAGGGCACAACAAAAACAAAACAAAACAAATCACTGCTTCACAAAAAAAACAGGTTAAAAGCATGAGTCAAAAAATGAGAAAAAGACAACAATGGTACATGCAGCACCACCAGCCCTGCCGCTACACGTAAGAATGTGCCTTGTATCTGCCTTGCTGCCTTGTATTGTTCTTTTCATTTCTTTTATTTTATCTTTCTCCCCCCCCCATTTCCTTCCCACCTTGCTTGCAGTTTCAGACCATACCCAGCCAATACCTACCCCAACTCCACATGAAGCTCAACTACAAAACAGTCCAGTTGGCCCGGCCACAAGGCATCCTCCCAACTCCCCAACAGCTAAGGTAAATTAACTCAAACACCAATCCTCTTAATACATGGAAAAAAAAACACTCACCCAGCATTTCCATGCCCCACTATTACCTGAGGCCTACCTGCTCTCTGAAATACCTATTGGTCGTCTTGGATGTTACAATTGCCTTGGCAAGTTCATGCCAAAATGTGATTCCTTACCCAGTTACATTTGCATAAAACCCATTAAGCTCCTCCCTACACTTACCTCATTTCCTCCCACTCATCCTACATTCAAATTGAAACCTTTCACCCCCCCCCAACTAGCTTTCTTCCCCTACCCTCTTAATTCCCATTACTACTTCTACTTAGCCCCCGTATGAAGATGTCGCTGGACAAATTGGTTTGTTAACAAACCTCATTTGCAAAGTTCCTTGTGTTAAAAATGCATCAACAGTAGGTCCTTCTGTACAGAAAGAATGTATGCATGTATAGTAGACTGCATTGTTTTAACTGATCAAATATGTATGCACATTAGAGTACCCTAGAAGGGTGGAAAGTTTGAAATTGTGGTGTAGCTTTCAGATGCTGCCACAGATCTTAGTAAAGCTCTGTGTGTATTGTACCAGAGTCAAGTGACTAGAGGTAATGTCATCCTCTAACCAGCATCTGTTTTTTTTGGAACTCTCACAGCAGCACTTTAGAACCTTACATGAAAGATTTCTTACAGGATCTATATCTCATACATCCACACAGACAAAGAGAGACATCATATGGCTTTTGCTGTGGTAAGACACTCAGCACACATCAGCTGGCCTTGCTTTAGTAAGTAGTCAGGGAACAGCAATTCTTTAGTCAATCAGGGACTGACCATCACGTGTCTACAATTGTCAGGAAAACATTCTATGTTGCGCAAATTATAAACAAAGGTATGGCATCTCTAAGTCCAAGGAAGTTATTATTATGTTGTATGTGGCATTCATCAGACCTATTACTGAGTACAGTGCCCTCTTTGGTATGTATCTAATCAGGCATATCCAACAACTGGAATCTCCACATAGGTTCCTCACTAAATGAATACAGGTCTTAAGTAAAAAGTACTATGTAGACCACCTCAAGGCTGTATCTCTGTATTATGTCTCTTACAGGCTTTTGAGGGAGATCTATACCCTGCCATACAGGGCATTTCCAGACCCCACTCTGATGGACCTCCTGCATATCTGCAAAAAAAAAAAAAACAGCACCAGAATTACCCATTCAAAAGATTTAAACCTTGCCTGTGATATAAATAGGACCTGCTGGAGAAACAGATATGTATCACAGAGATTACCCCATCTCTGAAACAGGCTCCCCATCCATGTGAAGCAGAGTTCCTCCTTAACCTAATTCAAGTGCAACCTAGACAATTAGATGGGGAACAGGAAATTCATCCCAGGTTTGGCACCTATGTCTCTAATGGACACATACAACCTGGTTCATCTCTCAGGCCCTAGCTTGTAACTGTTTCATCCCTAAGCCCCTGCTTACACATATCAAGGGTATCAGAACTTGTCAATGATTTGGGTAGCATGGCCAAGCTTAAAAAGGCCCTTGTGGTTGTTAGCCTAGTAAACACCTATGAACCTATGACATTTAGTGAGAATATTTTAGTATTGTTTTCTGCAACCGTGAGAAAATATTCAGCTGTATTTTTATATCTCTGGTTGAAACTCTGTTGTTTATTGTATTCCTTATTCTCATGTTTTCTATTTTATTATTTATTATTAAATATTTTAATAACTTTCAATGTGGCTGGTTCTTTAGAGAATACTTTCAACATCTTGAGATTACTTATGCTTATTTTAGTGACACTGTGGCCGCTCCTGAAAGTCTTGCTACTTTGGTTACACTCTACCATCTGTATTAGTACTAATTGTACACAGTATAATTGGGTACCCTTTGTAAGAGCCTTAGAATAGTTGGCTGGTGGCAGTGTGATTACCGCAGAGTCTGAGCAGGAAGGGGAACAGATATTAAATCTGTGCCAGCTTTTCCCAGGTGTGTGTGTGTGTGTGTGTGTGTGTGTGTGTGTGTGTGTGAGTGTGTGTGTGTGTGTGTGAAAATCAAATATTAAAGTGTGTGTCTCAGCTACTGGGAACAGGGGTACAGAACTCCAAAGTGGTCCTTGTGAGTTTTGTGTATGGGCTAAAGAGAGAAAGAGATTCCAGACCCAGGTCTGGAGCATGTTCCCTGTTATCGCGTAAGGGAAATTGTGCTTGGTGCAGACAGCTAATTCTGAAAATACTCTGTGAATCCATCTTTGCTCTTAGTGACCATCCCTCACCAGAGTCAGTGGTGTGGATTGAGTCTCCTTGATTGCTGAGTTGACATAGGGACCCATCGCATATTAGTGGCAGCTGAGTGGGATATTAATTGAACTTCAGTAGCCAGTGAGAAGTTGTCACTGAAGGTGTGTGTACTCTCAACATCCACAAGGTAAACCTACAAAGTTTCATTTTCACAACAGTTTTATTTATTTTTGTTAGGTTAGTTTAGTCAGGGAAAGCAGGCAAGGATGTTAGCAGAGGATTATAGAAAGCTGACAAAGAACCAGTTGGCCAAGTTGTGTGAAGCCAAAGGACTGGTGCTTGCCAACCTGACTAAAGAGGCAATGATTTCCTCCTTAGTCACATCTGCAGCATGAAACAGCAACCCAGAAGACAACCAGGCTGATGATGGGATGTGCGTTCTTCAGAAACAGGACAGTTTACCTCTTCCACAGAGAACTTAAAAATCTGTCTGGAGTTAAAGTGACTTGAAATGGAGGCTAAACATTTGGAAGTAGACTCAGAGGAGAGACCACGGTATTTAGAGGCCAAAGAAAATGAGAGACGGTGGCAGGCTAAAAAGATGGAAGTAGAATTAGCAGAGAGGTTGTGATGTTTGCAGGTCAATGAGAGACTGCAGCATTTTTAGGTTGAAGAGAAACTGCGGCATTTGAAGGCCAATGAAAATGAGAAGCAGCACCGACATGAGTGGGAGATGCTGACTCTTTGACAGGGTCATGGAGGTAATGGGGAAGGAAATAATCAAACCGAGGAAGCAATAAAGGTCAGTAAATTACTTCCACAATTTACGGATGGTGATTATTTTGATATTTTTATTCATGTATTTGAAAGGGTATGTAAACAGTATAATGTTTACCAAGGGCTCTGGGTATGGTTCCTGAATACCTTATTCTATAGTAAAGCTGTAACTGCTGTTTCTAAATTGTCTGATACTGATTGTTTAAACTATGATAAAGTAAAACAATGTTTAATGGATTGTTTTACGTTAACACCTGAAGCTCCCAGAGAAAAGTTTTGTGCGCAAAGACATAAGGCAGATGAAAGTGTATGTGATTATATAGCTAAGTTAAGCACTTATTTTCATAGGTAGTTAAGTGGGTGTAAGGTCACCACTTTTGAAAGGCTTGGAGATCTTTTGGTGAGGGAACAAGCCCTTAGCACTTTCCCTGAGGACATGAGAATCTGGTTGGCAGACTGGGAGTGTAACTCTGCAGATGAGATGGGGAGAAATGGGGATCTCTACTTAGCAAGCAGGAAATCATTCCACAAGAAGGGATACCCAGCACTGCACAGAGTTATAGGGGAACCCATGGAGGGCAGCCTAAACCAACCCAATAGAGTATACCAGCAACAGGGGAAACCACAAGTTCAGGTACACAGCCAGGACCAAGGGTTAGATGTTTTACATGTAATCATAGTGGCCATGTGGCATACAAATGTCCACTGAGGCAAGGTGGGAAACAAAAGGTGAAGGAGCCATCAAGTGGGAAAAATAGCATGCCAGTGGTAAATTGTCTGGAGTCAACAGGGATACAAAATTATCACCGAAGTTTGTATCCTTAGTGGATGGAAGACAGGCCAGTGCTAAGATAGACACAGCCTCTGACACAACCATTGTGAAGACTGCAGTGGTTAAAGAGGAGCAGCACTTGCTTGGGCAGTCCACACTAGTAAGAGCTTTAGGAAGGATGACATTCCAAATATCTTTGGCCAGGGTTCACCTTGACTGGGAGGGTGGAAAAGGAAGCAAGCAGGTAGATGTGCTTGATATTCCTGCAGATGTCTTGATAGGGAATGATTTTGATAGTGCAGTACCTTGTGCACATGCAGTTACATGCAGTCAGGCCTGGAGACAGGCATGTGGGGCAGGTAGCCTGGAGGAGACCCAGACAGACCCCACATCTGAAGCTGTTGCTGGTGAGGTAGCTATTTCAGGGAGGGAGGTACCCTGTAGCAGTGTGCCTGAAAGTGACCCACAGATACTGGTAGGTACTGATGTTCCCATGGACAGGGTGACTGAAAGGACAGAGGTGAGGGGTAGTGCCTAGGCTGACAGTAAGGCACTGCTGTCAGATGAAACTGGGCTTTCAGTGGAAAGGGAGCTAGGAAAAGTCACAAAGTTAGAACTGAGACAGGCTCAGCTTTCGGACCCTACATTACAAAGCTTCTGGGAGGTAGTTAAGGAGGCACCTGATTCTCAAGGAAAAGGGAGACCGTATACTGGAACAAAGGGTTACTGTATAGAGAGTGGACATCTGAGAATCGCTAGAGCATGAGGTAATATAGCTGTTGGTAGTGCCCAGACCCTATTATCTGGCACTTCTAGCTATAGCCCATGATATTCCTTTTGCAGGTTATATGGGCATAAAGCATACCAAGAGATGTATTATGCAGAACGTTTATTGGCTTGGGATTGCAAGGGATATAACAGGGTACTGCAGGACCTATGAGAAATTGCCAACAGGTAGGCAAAGCAGGATACAAGGTCAAAGCTCCTTTGATGCTTTTGTCTGTGATTTAGGAACCATTTCAGAGGGTAGCTATGGATATTGTGAGGCCTCTGAGTACTCCAAGTTCACAGGGGAGAAGTATATCCTGGTGGTAGTAGATTATGCTACTAGATACCCTGAGTAGGTGGCTCTGTCATCTCTCGAGGCAGAGAAGGTGGCAAATGCAGGTTTCTCAAGAGAAATACTAACAGATAGAGGTGGTAATTTCATGTCACACCTGCTGGCTTGTCTGTGGAAGCACTGTGGGGTAAAAGCACCTAAAAAATACCCCCCAGACTAATGGTCTTATAGAGAGGTTAAACTTTACACTAAAGACCATGCTTCAGGCATTTGCTGACCAGTTTAGGAGAGAGTGGAACAAATATTTACCCCATCTGCTGTTTTCATACAGAGATATACCCCAGGAATACACATTTTTCTCACCCTTTGAGTTGCTGTATGGGTATAGGTTAAGGGACCCTTTAGATTTGATTCATGACAAGAGGAAGGGTGAGTGTGAATCCCACAAGGAGTGTGATGTAGCATATGTTCTAAACTTCAGGACATGGCATAAGGAGCTCATGGGCTTGGCCCCAGAGAACCAGGCAGGAGCCCAACAGCAAAAAAGGTGTGCTATGACAGGAATGCTCAAGCTCTAGAGTATTCTGTAGGACAGCAGGTTATGGTGCTCATTCCTGTCAGACACAATAATCTGCAGGCAGCTTGGGAGGGACCCTTCAATGTGGTAGGGATTGTCAATGATCTTAATTACATGGTAAACCTGCTAGGCAGGAGGCAGGGGCACAATGTGTACCATGTCAACATGATGAAGCCTTACCATGATAGGGAGGTCCTGATGCTGAGTATTTACAGTGGATGGCAGGTTGATACTTCAAACCATAGGGTGGGGGCTGTATTCAGCCAGGTTTCCTCATAGGTAGAAGAGCACCCAGTTGTATATCTCAGCCATAGACTCCAACTCAGGGAGGAATGCTATGCAGCTGCAGGAAAAAAGAATGTCTAGCTATAGTATTGGCATTGCAGAAACTTCAGCCCTATCTGTATAGAAGGAAATTTACTGATGTCACAGACCACAATCCCTTAACATGGCTACAGTGAGTCAGCCAATAAAATACCAAGTTATTAAAGTGGTACTTAGGATTGTGTCACTGTAGTGAGGTCAGCAATGCCAATAAAAATGGGCTGTTGAGACAGGGAATAGGCTAAGGTGTTTCCAGACAGGCCCGTTTCTCTCAAGCTATGTTTTTCCAGGGTCAGTTGAAAAACTAACTTGAGTTTTCAAAGGGGGGAGAGATGTGATGTTATGAGGTAGTGCCATCTGTGCCAGGGAGAATAGGACAGTACATGTGTACATATGCCACCATAGCTAGCTGGAGTTTTGTAAATAATTTTATGTTATTTGACTGTCACACTGATTTGTATAGATATTTAAGTTAAAAATATATTTGTAAAGTTACTTGTGTTAAAAATGCATCAACAGTAGGTTCTACTGGTCAGAAAGAATGTATGCATGTATATTAGGTTGTATTGTTGTAAATGATTACATGTATATGTTTATCAGAGAACCTTGGAAGGGTGGAAAGCTTGAAATTGTCTTATAGTTTCAGATGATGCAACAGATCTTAGCAAAGCCCTGTGTACGTATTGTACCAGAGTCTGGTGACCAGAGGTGACGTCATTCTCTAACCAGCATCTAGTTTCTTTGGAACTCTTGCAGGAACCTAACAGAATATATATCTCATACATCCACAGAGACAAAGAGAGACATCATCTGGCTTTTGCTGTGATAAGACACTCAGCAAACATCAGTTTGCCTTGCTTTAGTATGTAGTTAGGGAACAGAGGCACAGCAAAATAATGGGTATAGTTCCCCATACTAAAGGGGTGGCGTAAGCCACAAAACTATGGGCTAGGCTTGTAAATGCCCTCGGGCAGATAGCCTAGTATGAACCTATGAACCTATGAACCTATAAGTAATTCTTTTGTCAGTCAGGGGCATTTAGTGAGAACAGTTTAGTATTGTTTTCTGCATCTGTGAGAAGATATCCAACTGTATTACTTTTTTATATCTCTTTGGCTAAAACACTGTTGTTTATTTTATTTGGTATTCTCATGTTTTATTTTATTATTTATCATTAAATATTTTAATACTTTTCATTGTGGCTGGTTCTTTTGAAAAAAACTTTTAGCATATTGAGATTACTTATGCTTATTTTAGTGACACTGTGGCTGCTCCTGAAAGCCTTGCTGCTTTTGTCACACTCTACCATTTGTATTAGTACTAATTGTACAAAGTATAATTGGGTACCCTTTGTAAGAGCTTTAGATTAGCTGGCTGATGGCAGTGTGATTACTGCACAGTCTTGGCAGAACAGGGCACAACTAGCAAATCTTTGCCAGCTTTTCCCATGTGTGCATGTGTGTGTGTGTGTGTGTGTGTGTGTGTGTGTGTGTGTGTGTGTGTGTGTGTGCGTGTGTGAAAATCAAAAATTCAAGAGTGTGTGTATCAGCTACTGGGAACAGGAACACAGAACTCCAAAGTGGTCTCTGTGGAGCTTTGTGTGTGGGCCTGAAGAGAGAAAGAAAGTCCAGCCTCCTGTCTGCTCCCCATGTGCTCTTAAGGGAAAATGTACTTGGTGCAAGGAGCTGCATCTGAAAATACTGTGTGAATCCATCTTTTCTGTTAGTGATCATCCTTCACCAAAGTCAGTGGAGAGGATTATGTCTCCTTGGTTGCTTGCCTGGAGTAGGGACCCATCACAGGGTGCAAGCAGTATCCATAGCCAGATCCTACACCTGTTTAAAATATTTGGCCACAAAATAAAAAAAATATTGGATAGAACAACTTCTATAAAATCATTTAAAAGATTGATCTGATTATTAGTCAAGAATTCACATAAAACCAGCACTTCTCTAAACCACTCCATACCCAAAATGGGATATAGGAAAATAAATCAATGACATCCACAATGACCAATAGCCACTCTGGGTTAAACAGTTCCTATTGAATTTTCATAAGAAAATCCCAAGAGTCTTTAAGAATGTAATCACATTTGTTGACAAAATGTTTAAGCTTATTGTCCACAGATAAAGCCAATGTGTAAGTTTTGGAGCCACACACAGCAACAATCGGGTGGAATGGAGGATCCAAAGGAAAACTGTGCACTTTCAGAATACCAAATAAGGCTGGCATTATAGGATAGTCTACACATTAAAAACTATACAACTTATGATCAATAGTGCCTTGATCAAATAGGTCCTTCAATAAAATGTCAATTTTGTAATAGTCAATGTTCTCAATTTTCAACTTTTATATGCAACAATGATTTTAGATGGATGTTAAGCTGATTTTTAATAATTGTAGCAGAAACATGATCTATATTTTAGTTTTGTCTTTTATTCACCTCTTTAGAAAGTACAGTTGATTTTCTTTTTAATTGGGTAAACATGGTCTTGATAATCACTATTTAAACCTGTTTAATCGTGTAACATTGGTTCAGATAAAGTCCTTTTGATGTGGATGAATGTGCTTAACTTGTTTTGTGTTAAAGATTTGTTTATTTAACTAGTCTAGTTCATCCAAGCGTTCTTTCCTGTGACCACTAGCAGGAATTGCATGTTCAGTTTAGTTAGTTTTTCATTTTGTGGCACTTTTTACTCTTTGTTGTTTGGTTATTGTGGTTTTCATTGGAGAAAAATGCTTATTTCTTTGCAAGATGTGTTCACTTCTGGTAATAGCAGTTTGGCAGAGAACTGCATACTGACTGTGAGCATAGGCTTTGCTGAATTGAATGCCCTTTCTTGTCAGCTCATACAACTTGGACAGCTACTAATGACTATTGTCACTTAGAGTGGTTCTGTGAATGGAACCAATAAATGTGATGAATGGCTGACGAGTTTTCTGATTCAACGCTTTGAGCTGTTACTATGGTAATGGTACATGTGATGTTAACATCTTGCTTGCTCAAACAGCCGAGGTTTCTCTGCATTCTGCTTTCACTCAGGGGTGTACAATACTAGTGGCTCAAGTGTTAACAACAATTAATTCACTGAGTCAACCAGGTACTACAGGAACTGATTTTAATTTTGCATCTTGATTAAAAACCTGATATTTAAAAATGCATCTTTGAAGAATCCTCTCACAGTAAGTGGCACCTTTGACTCACAACCGTCTTTAATTGAGTAAAAACTGCTTAAATATAAGTTGCTTCAGTTGGACAACTGTTGCCTGAAAAAAATGTGTAGAATAGAAAAGAATTCCCTAAGGTCTCAGAATATGGAAGTTCCCTAATGTAATTTCTAAGGCCAGGGAAGTCTTTGATGAGTTGATAAACATTTTCGACAACTGTGGCTGCAAAATATTGAAAATTATTATTAGGGACAATGAAAAGAAAATGGACAAACTTTTAGAAGAAATTCAAACTATAGATTTTTCTCTTTAGAATTTTCATTATATTTGAAGTTAAAAGTAATGACTATTTTAAGTTATTTAACACCATTGACAAGTCCATTGACAAAATTAAAATCAAAAGACATAACAAACTTTTGAGAGACAAACATGAATACTAACAGGGTTTGGCATACTATCTACCCAAAAAGAACTTAACACATGGACTCTTAGTAAATCACGTTAAGGTACCCCCCTAAAATTCCCCACAATGAAATGAACCAAATTATATAGTTGACTCAAGGAACCAACCTTAACAGGAAAGACTAGATTTTTTTAGACTACAATCAGTTCCCTCCCCTCCACAGGTCAGAGAGCCTAGCACAAAAATGAGAGGGGAGCATGCAATTGAACAATGAGAGACACAACAATGTGTATTATCCAGAGGGGATGTTCAACAAGAACTGTTTCAGGCACAGCTAAATGGGGTTACTGTGCATGCAAGGCATTTTGGTGTCTCTGGACAATGTTTCTTTGAAAACACACTTGAGAAGTGTTGTGCTTCTTTAGATTATGATGATATAGGAAGCCAAGGCTCTGGTGACACAGGACCCTCTGTTGAACATATACACAAAGGTTTTTTGCATTTTCAACTTTAGCAGCATTGAAATTGACTCTAGATTTTCTGATCTCTTTAGCAGAGATTTAACTTTTGTTCCAACTGCCAAGATTGATTTAGCAGAAGTAATTATCAAATTAAAGTTATTTGTAAGAAAAGTGAATGTTAGCGTCCTTTATCTGGATCAATCATTTAATGCATCTGCTATGCTGGAGCTTGCTAGAAAAAGCATTTTAATCCACCTTTACATCCTACTTTGTTACTATTTGAAAAGTTATGTAAAAATGATGTGAACAAATATTTTCACCAAAGAAAGAATTATATGTTCCCCAATATGACTTTTGAAGAGAGACACTTGCTGGGCAAGCTGATAAACAGGGTCTATATCATATGAGTGAATCGTACAAATTGCAAATGCTCATGATATCGAACGTACCGGACCTCAAACTTCCTATTGTGGGGGGCTCTACCCTCCACACCCCGAACTAAATATATATTCAAATTCCGAGATCACACTACAGTAAGGAAAGGGCAAATATCCCATTCTTCACTGTACTGTGATCTCAGAAAAAGCACTTCAAGGTCCGGTACGTTCGATATTACGAGCGTTCGCAATTTATGCAATTCGCTCATAAGATATTGACCCAATAAATAACTGTGAGGTAAGAATTATGAAACCAGACAAGAAAGTAAGCTTAGTACTTATGAATACAATAGAAAATTCCACTAAAATGTTGTTTTACTTTGTAATGAAACACACTATAAAATGGTTTTGAAAAATGAAGTCAACATTGCCTATTACAAAATTGACATTTTCTTGAAGGATCTATTTGAACAAGGCACTATCAACCATAAGTTGTATCAGTTTTTATATGTAGATTATCCTATTGTGCCAACCTTATTTGGCATTCCCAAAGTACACAAGAATACCTTGGATCTTCCATTCATCTCAATTGTTGCAGTGTGTGGCTCCAAAACTCACATATTCTCAGGGATTCAATAGCCTCCATGTAGGCTTCATCCAAAGCATACATCGAATTTACATGTGTGTGCGGTTAGTGGCAGCACACATCACCACACAATGCATATTCATGACACTTGGTGCATCTAAGTGAGGTTTTGCTGCTGGCAACAGTGTTGCTCACCAGCAAACCATGTACACATATGCAGATAGCAATTCTTTTTAAAGCAGAACACCTTAGGTCCATGGATTTGGACAAAATGCCATGTTGATCATTAGGGCTTCACAGATAGCTGTCAATCTGTTAGTGCAACACATCTGCACGAAGGCCAACATAATGTGAGGGCAATTAACCACAAACAGGGACATATTTGACATAGATGTTGCATACAAATATGGTAGAATAAAACCCGCACATACCTCTCAACCACTTAGAGAAAGAAATCTGGACAAAGCAATAACTAATAGGGGGGCACAAGGTCCAAAATAGGGACAGATTCAATATCCTCTTCCACACTTAGAAAGGTGATAGAATAATAGGTTTTACAGTAGCATGGATTTTCTGAAGAATATGTTGTTTGAAACTCAAATATATGTTATCAGTTTCTGACTTCAATCCACAATAACATGACAATGAATTGCCAAAAACCAAAATATTATGAGGAAAATTTCAACAATATGAGACCAAAACTGCACATTCTGCAAAATCAAGACAGTTGAGAGATATGGACTCAAATGTATGTAATATTGGCTCACATCAGTCCTGAGTTAATCTCAGTGATATGGCAAATGCCACAAATTTAATAAGGAACACATCTGGACATCCTGGGAATGTCTGGATAGTTGAGAGTTATGAATGCAAAGTGTATGGTCCAAACACAGTACATAGTATTGTGATATTCCATTCCTGGCATTCTGTACTGAAGCTGTCCAAATGATTTGTAATGGTACATGGGCTGCTATGTAAAATGAATGCTCAGTGGAAGTGTGTGTATTGAATAGGGACACAAAGATGAGTCATAGGATTGAACACAATGGAAGAGGATGGCTGAAACAACCTACAGCAGATGAAGGCATGTCAATGGAAGATAGTTGTAGCAGCAACACCAATCACATATCTATAAGATACAGTAGGGACTGTACAGTGAAAATGAGTTTTTTGTGACTGTCACACAAGGTGACTTAATGGGGGGAATGTCTCTGTGAGATAAGCATCCTTACCTGAATAATGCAAAGGACATTTATCAGGAATCTGACATACAGTTGTGGTAGGGTGCATATTGTGAAGCTGTGCAAACTGATATGCCTGAATATGAGTGCACTGTAGGTAGATGTCTCCAGCAAGGTGGGCACAGGTAAAGGCTCATGGAAAACATTAAAAGAACCAATCACAATCATGGACAATATCAGGATAATACCACCTGTAACCTCATGCCTCTGACATAACTTCTGTAATTTAGAGTGATAAGAGATGAGTCTGCACACAGACACACACTTAAACGACTATTATGACACATCCACAATCCATGAGGGTAACCATGCACACTGTCCTGACAATGTAACATCTGCTGCAGGTGTTAGGAGGGATACTGCTATACCTGTATGTGACATTATGAGCAATACAGGCTAGTTGACTCGTGTGCATGGCATATATATATATATATATATATATATATATATATATATATATATATATATATATATATATATATGGGTCTACTTTACATTACCGACACGACACTTCACCGACACACAAAACACCGACCCCAAATAACCGAAACCACACAACACCGACAACTCACAAAACCGAACACAATTACACCGACACAAACAACGTAAACTACACATGACACACAATGACATATCCACTAACCCTAACCCAAACCCTAACCCTAAGGTCCGACACTACCGCACAGTTACCCTCCCCGCACCCTAACCCTAACTCACTTAACCCACCCCTACACCTAAACACTGTCACTATCGCACACTTAACCTACCTGCACCATAACCCTAACTCACTTAACCCATCCTAAAACATAAAGCCCGTCAATATCGCACACTCACCCTACCCGCACTCTAAACCTAACTCACTTAACCCGTCCCTAAACTACAGTCCGTCACTATCACACACTTACCTTACCCAAACCCTAACTCCGACACTACCACACACTCACCTTTCCCACACCCTAACCCAAAATCCCACAATATCGCACACTTACCTGACCGCTCCTAACTCCGTCACTATCGCAAACTTACCGAGTCGCGCTCACACGTTACCCTTGTCGGTCTTTCGGCTGTCGTCAAATCACCTTTTCGGTCAACTTACCTGTCGGTCGTTTGTCCTCGGTCTTCCGTGTCGGTGAAGTGTCGTTCGTAATGTAAAGGGGACCCATATATATATATATATATATATATATATATATATATATATATATATATATATATCTATATATCTATATATATATATATATATATATATATATATATATACATATATATATATATATATATATATATATATATATATATATACACACACACACACACACACACACACACACACACACACACACACACACATAGTACAATCCACACTGTCATGAATGATGTACATGCCATTAATGTTGTCAAACACCTGTGTATGTAGTGCATGCATCAGCAGAACAGGTAGCACACATGCATCTGGAATAAAAACTTGATTGGTGTTCCACTCCTCAGACAGTCATGTCTATTAAAGAAAAAGAATACCTACGTATGGCCAATGAGATGTGTGACAGCTCACTATGACAAAGGTGGTACACTTCAGGTACACATCAGTGGAAGACGTGCAGGGAAGTACATGAAGAAGGTGCATTGTATTCAGTTATTGGTGTGATGCAGTCTGGGAACTATGAAGGTATTATGGCCCCAGATGTGGATCACATACCCAGCACTTGTGTTACATTTAAGGGAGTAGTCAGCATTGTGATCACATGCTGGTCGGCTTTTCACTTACCATGTACTCCAGGACATGGGTCACATACCTATTGGTGTGATTATAGGATGTGATAGGTTCATAGGTTCATAGGTTCATACTAGGCTATCTGCCCGAGGGCATTTATAAGCCTAGCCCAGAGTTTTGTGGCTTTCGCCACCCCTTTAGTTTGAAGGAAACTATGCCCATTATTTTGCTGTGCCTCTGTCAAGCAGTGACACTGAGGTAATCCCTGGGGTATATCTGCGATCTCCCATCCATTGGTCAAGATTTCTCTTGAACAAGGCCAGCGAGGTGCTCTGCCTCACATGTACCGGGATTTTGTTCCACAGCATAGGGAGTCTCTGGGTGATGAATCTGTCCCTCCAGCACGTCCTATTAATAACCGTGTCAAGGTTTAAGTCTCCCGCCCTTGTAGTTCTGAGGGATCTAGATTTTTTTTGAGGTGAAGCATGTTCATCAAATCTGGGTTTGACATGGCCTTGTATGTCAGGCACAGGTCAACTCTGAGCAAGCGGTAAGCGACTGAATAGAGCTGGAGTTCTTTCAGTCGGGCAGCACAAGACATATTTTTGAGACCCTTTATCCTTTTGGTGAGGAACTTTTGGGGCCTTTCCAGCTGCTGCAGGTGTCGGGTCAGATACATTCCGAATGGGGCATTGTACTCAATCATTGGTCTGATGAGTGATGAGTACAGGGGGATGATGACCTCCCTTGATCTAGATGTGAATCCCTTCATGATCAGGTGGTCAATGTAGAAGGTCTTCCTAACTACTTTAGCAACGTGAGTGTCAAACAAAAGGTTACTGTCAACCTGGGTCCCCAGATCCCTGATAACTTCTTCTGTGCTCAGTGGATTGCCACCTATATGGTAGCTAGGGGTAACCTTGTTTTTCCCGAAGGGTATGACTATGCATTTCTTGGTGTTTAACTTTAGGCCATGGCTCTGGCACCAGTTATCCGTTTCTGTGAGACCCTTCTGAAGGATATCTGTGTCAGATATGTTCTCGACTATGGCGCCCAGTTTGCAGTCATCTGCAAACTTTGTCAGCCATAACCCTCCTGTGTTTGCTTGTACTTCAGAAAAGTAGATGCCGAACAAGAGTGGGCCCAGGACTGAGCCCTGTGGGACACCACTTGTGACAGGCTTTGAGTCTGACATGGCGCCAGCAACTCTGACCCTGTGGGTTCTGTCACTTAGCCAGTTTGCAACCCATCTTGTGATGTATGGGTTTACATTTAAGCTGATGAGTTTTTCAATGATACCTGAGTGGGGTATTGTGTCGAAAGCCTTTGCCAGGTCGAGGTAGGCTGTATGGACTGCCTTTCCCTCATCAATGGCCTTGGTGACTGTTTCGAAAAAGTCAACCAAGTTTAAAAGGCATGATCTGCCTTTGACAAAACCAAACTGGGTTGGATCCAAAGTCTGCAAGTTCCCTATGTCTTTATTTATGAGTTCCATTATGATCCTCTCCATAGCTTTGCAGATCAGGCTTGTCAAGCTGATGGGACAGTAATTTCCAGGGTTGGTGGAGGCACCGCATTTGTGAAGTGGGACCACAGTTGCCGTGCGCCACTTCTTGGGTACGTATCCTGAGGTGAGGCTAAGATTAAACAGCTGTCCTAACTGCGGGTTTAATTCCTCATTGAGTTCGTGGAGCACACAGGCGGGGACACCATCCGGTCCCATGGATGCTGTGTTTTTTGCCTTGGAGAGAGCAGTTCTCACCTGGGCGTTAGAGATGTTTGGAGGGCTACAATCCTCTGGTATAGATATCTCTCCTTTTGGGGGGGGGAGAAGTTTGCACTGAACCTGTCAGCCAGTATGTTGGCAATGTCTGTAGGTTCAGTAATTTTCACATCATTTTGAACTAATTCTGAGCATATCTGGGAGTTTCTTCCCAGGTTTCTAACATAGCTAAAGAAGGCCTTATGATTGTCTTTTGAGTCCTTAGCAATTTTTCTCTCAAAATTTGCCTTGGATGATTTTATGAGAGCTCTTAGTTTTTTACTTATAATGATCAAAGGTGTCTTACCTTTTAAGGATTTTGCTCTATCTTGTAGTAGCTTTCTCCTTTTGTTGTAGAGCTTGTTTATGGCTGGGGTCCACCAGACTGGACGCTTGCCTTTGGTACAAAGAGTCTTTGTTTTGTTTGGGATTGCCTGATCCATGCAGTCCTGTAGGTGCTGGTAGAAGGCATTTGTAAGTGATTCAGCGGCTTGAGTAATGTTTTCCACCGGCTCGGGGGCCTTAAAGGAGACCACACTAGTCTTTAGAAGTGTGAAGTCAACTTTTGAGAAGTTCTTCACTGTGGTCTTTTTTATCTCAGGTGGGGGCGGGATGAGGACTTCCAGTGAGATTAGTTTATGATCTGATCTCACCAGTGAGGGGTATACTTCCGGTGTTGAACATTGTGATCCCATGTTCGTGATGATGAGATCAAGTATGTTTTCTCCTCTTGTGGGGATGGTGACTAGTTGTTCCATGGCATTTGAGTTTATGAACTCCAGGAACCTTTGGGCTAGAGTGTTTGGGCTTGAGTAGTGATCCCAGTCTATATTAGGGTAGTTGAAGTCACCTAGTATGATGGTGTTTGGAGATACATTTATCCCCTCCAGTGCTTTCAGGAAAGCTATGTGAGGTTCCTGAGTTTGAGAGGGTGGCCTGTAACATGCTACAAATTGCAGAGCAGTCTTGCCTATGGTTAATTGCACCTGGATGGTCTCCGATGCATCGTGCGTTGCCACCAACCTTGAGGTGTGGGTGTCCTTGATGAATATGGACACCCCCCTTCCTTTCTTGGTGTTGTCCGGATTTTGGGGCCGGAACGCATGATATGAGGTAAAACCTGATAGTGCTGGGGTGCTCTCAGGAGCCTTGAACCAGGTTTCAGTCACAGCACAGACATCGATGTTCTCCATACTGAGAAGGGCCTCGAGTGCGTGCATCTTGAGGTTGAGACTTCTGGCATTGAGCAGCATTACCCTTAGTTTTTTCCTTTGTTGTGTTCTAGGGTGGCAGGTTTAGAATTTGAGCCTTGCCTAAAAAGGCACTATGGGGTGGCAAGAGCCTTTGCCAATACCGAAGCCCAGGGTGACAGGTGCAAGCCGTCCCTTGAAGCAGCGTGGCTTGTCCAGCATGTCATCCCAGGCAGACAGACATTGGATCCCCTTTGAATGACACCAGAGTTTAAGCCAATTATTAAAGCTGATCATCTTATCTCTGTATTGTGGCATCATTCTTGGTGAAGGTAGGATACTGCTCAAGGTCAGGGTCATACCTGCCTGGGCTACATAATCAGAGAGCTCCTCAATGTCTCTTTTCATGTAGTCCAAGGAGGTACGTCTCAGGTCGTTTACACCAGCGTGGACAATGACTGAGTCGTACTTGTACCTGCTGTTGAGAGACCTGAGTGCTTGCGTTATGTGGCGGATTCTAGCGCCCGACAGGCAGCTTACTGTGACCTTCTCATTACTCAATCTGGTGAACGGGACATCAGTGTGTCTGACTATGGAGTCACCAATGACGAGTGTGTCTGGCATTGTGTTTGGCCTTAAGGACTGTGACTGTTTGGCACACTGACTGTGTGGTCTATGTGTTGCATGTGTTGTGTCCTGAGGTGGTAGTTGTTTGGGTGTCTGCTTTGGTGGCCTCTGCTGTTTTGGTAGATTTTTGATCAGAGCTTCTGAGTATGTCTTTGTGTGTTTATGTGTATGATTTGAAGTTGTGATAGTACTATGTGAGACTGGGTATGTGGTGTGTGTGGTTACCTTCTCCTCCTGTCTGGTCTTGCCCATCCTATGTTGAGAGAGCTCAGCCTCCAGTTTGTCTGTATAGTTGCATCTCTCACATGTATTTGTGTTTTGTGGGAGAAGGAGAGGGTTGTCTGTGTACATGAGGCAATTGTAACATTGCCTCAATATTTCCAGGTTCACCAGCTGAGCAGGAGAGGACACTAGCAACTGATCCCTCGACATGCTAGAAGGAATAGACAAAAACTTAAAAAGAGACTCCGGGGTTGTGGGTGATCGAGAAAGGGGTTTTAGGCTGGTGGGGTACTATCTATAATAAAAGTGCTATATCAAGGTGAAAAGTACTGTAGGAGCAAGTGCTAGGCTTTACAGATAGAGAGTAGTCTATTTAGGAATCAAGTAGAGATGAACTTTTTAGTTATAGGATATGCTGGTTAGATCAGTAGTACAGTTCAAGGAAGGCTGTTTTAAGGGAAAATTTGAAGAGTGGACTTTAGGTTGCCCGAATAGTTTAACCTTGATTAACCGCCGCTGCTCTTGTGTGCTCCTGTGGCAACTCCGCGCTAAATCACGCTAAAGCTCACTAAAGCGTGCTTTATAGCAGGGGGCTGGAAAAAAACAGGAAATGACCCAAAATGGCCAATGAATTACTAGTTGCTGTCTCTAACCACTCCTCTGAGGACAAACAGGCAGCTCAGTACTCCCCACTCTCACTGGTGAGTAAAGTAACTTCCCTCTGGCCACACAAGAAAATGGAGGAACACAGGAACCAAATACAAAGCCCAGGGATCAGCAAATCTGATCACTGGAACAACTAGCTAGGAAAGTTAGGAAAGCAGAAGTATTTTTTTGTTTTTTTTAGTTTTTTTTGCACACACAGACAGAAAATACAGTAAATGCTTTGTTATTCGACTAAATGCTATCAAAGGCTAGTACACTTGAGTGTATTAGCCTGTTTGTTAACTTTTAAGCAAAACTTTAGCTAAGAAGTGCAATCAACAAATTAAGCACAGAAAAACAGAAAAAACAGGTAATATAACAATAATATAAGCACAAACAGTGGTCGAAAAGCACAAAAGATCGAAAAAAGCAATAAAAAATGCTTAAAAAATACTTATAATCAAGAAAGTCGCTTTTTCTGCTCTCTGCTGCCTTAGGAACTCTGCAGGGGACCACGAGGAGCTATGCCAAGTTCTCTAATGCCAGAAAAGCCCGCCAAAGCGTGCTTTATAGCAGGGGGCTGGAAAAAACAGGAAATGACCCAAAATGGCCAATGAATTACAAGTTGCTGTCTCTAACAACTCCTCTGAGGACAAACAGGCAGCTCAGTACTCTCCACTCTCACTGGTGAGTAAAGAAACTTCCCTCTGGCCACACAAGGAAATGGAGGAACACAGGAACCAAATACAAAGCCCAGGGATCAGCAAATCTGATCACTGGAACAACTAGCTAGGAAAGTTAGGAAAGCAGAAGTATTTTTTTTGTTTTTTTTAGGTTTTTTTGCACACACAGACAGAAAATACAGTAAATGCTTTGTTATTCGACTAAATGCTATCAAAGGCTAGTACACTTGAGCGTATTAGCCTGTTTGTTAACTTTTAAGCAAAACTTTAGCTAAGAAGTGCAATCAACAAATTAAGCACAGAAAAACAGAAAAAACAGGTAATATAACACTAATATAAGCACAAACAGTGGTCGAAAAGCACAAAAGATCGAAAAAAGCAATAAAAAATGCTAAAAAATACTTATAATCAAGAAAGTCGCTTTTTCTGCTCTCTGCTGCCTTAGGAACTCTGCAGGGGACCACGAGGAGCTATGCCAAGTTCTCTAATGCCAGAAAAGCCCGCCAAAGCGTGCTTTATAGCAGGGGGCTGAAAAAACAGGAAATGACCCAAAATGGCCAATGAATTACTAGTTGCTGTCTCTAACAACTCCTCTGAGGACAAACAGGCAGCTCAGTACTCCCCACTCTCACTGGTGAGTAAAGAAACTTCCCTCTGGCCACACAAGGAAATGGAGGAACACAGGAACCAAATACAAAGCCCAGGGATCAGCAAATCTGATCACTGGAACAACTAGCTAGGAAAGTTAGGAAAGCAGAAGTATTTTTTTGTTTTTTTTAGTTTTTTTTGCACACACAGACAGAAAATACAGTAAATGCTTTGTTATTCGACTAAATGCTATCAAAGGCTAGTACACTTGAGTGTATTAGCCTGTTTGTTAACTTTTAAGCAAAACGTTAGCTAAGAAGTGCAATCAACAAATTAAGCACAGAAAAACAGAAAAAACAGGTAATATAACAATAATATAAGCACAAACAGTGGTCGAAAAGCACAAAAGATCGAAAAAACAATAAAAAATGCTTAAAAAATACTTATAATCAAGAAAGTCGCTTTTTCTGCTCTCTGCTGCCTTAGGAACTCTGCAGGGGACCACGAGGAGCTATGCCAAGTTCTCTAACGCCAGAAAAGCCCACCAAAGCGTGCTTTATAGCAGGGGGCTGGAAAAAACAGGAAATGACCCAAAATGGCCAATGAATTACTAGTTGCTGTCTCTAACCACTCCTCTGAGGACAAACAGGCAGCTCAGTACTCCCCACTCTCACTGGTGAGTAAAGAAACTTCCCTCTGGCTACACAAGAAAATGGAGGAACACAGGAACCAAATACAAAGCCCAGGGATCAGCAAATCTGATCACTGGAACAACTAGCTAGGAAAGTTAGGAAAGCAGAAGTATTTTTTTTAGTTTTTTTTGCACACACAGACAGAAAATACAGTAAATGCTTTGTTATTAGACTAAATGCTATCAAAGGCTAGTACACTTGAGTGTATTAGCCTGTTTGTTAACTTTTAAGCAAAACTTTAGCTAAGAAGTGCAATCAACAAATTAAGCACATAAAAACAGAAAAAACAGGTAATATAACAATAATATAAGCACAAACAGTGGTCGAAAAGCACAAAAGATCAATGTTGACATTATACTTGGGTCGTGTGTTTGTGTACCTGACGTAACAAATCCCCCATGCATTTTTGTCATTGCAGGTGTTGTCATGACTGTGGCAGCAATATTTGATATGTGTTGATACTGTCTGTATTATATTAATATCACAGTTGGAGTCAATGATTGCCCACAATTTGTAGGCTTTCAGGCAGCTGTTTCGACCCAGGATGTGTGTATCATCTGTGATGTCCATCACTTAAATAATGGACAGGAAAGGGCCTAGCAGACAACCCTTAAGATTGGACCTGATCAGTAGACCTGAGATATAGGTCACTTCACACATTTCAAAATAGTGAGATACCACATATGTGATACACTGGTCTATCCAGTTCGTGATACAGCTGTTTGTGGCCACATATGACAGTGCTGATTAAATACCTCAGTGTGGATTTGTGTCAAATGCCTTGGCCTGGTCAAGTTCCACAGGATGATACTGTTGTCATCATCCACACCCTCGATGACCACTTTGAGGACATTTGTCAGATGTAACAGACATGATTTAGCATTAATGTCTCACACAGGTCTGTTGCACACAGCTGCAATATTAATAGTGTCCATTTAGAAGAGGTCCAAGATGACATGTCGGACTACCTCACAGTTGACGAGTG